>NW_009935913.1:0-10879 GCF_000696875.1 Nestor notabilis
CGCTTGGGCGTCAGCTGTGGTTTGGAGTTCGTAGGGAAGAGTTGCCGAGGTGTCTCCGCGTCCAGGCTGAAGCTGAGCACCATCTCCTCTCAGCCGAGTTACGCTCTTTTCGGGAGGCGGCCCCGGGCACAGTGTTAAACTCCGATGTCATAGGAGCTAGGCTTACAAGTACTACTTCGAGCAATTCCATGCGATATCCTGGAAATCTTTTCTGCCGTGGCACAGAAACCCAACAGCTGTGTTTTATCACTTCTGTGCGTGGCTGCACTGGGAAGCTGTGATACTCTCCTTTGGGTGCTAGGAAAGCCCAGAACTTTGTCAAGAGTTCACAAACTTTCGTACAGGCAAGATGCAGTAAAATGGGAGCTCAGCCTGACTCCTGTCCCAGAGACAGGACAGGCCGCTCCGGCAAGGCAGTGGGGGCTTACCTGCCTTGGCACGGTTCCCCACCCTGCTCCTTGCCCAGTGTGGCCATACCAGTGCCCAGCCTTCTCCTGCTTTTTAACCTCCGAGGTACTGTATAAACTAAGCAGGTGAAGAGATCAAAAATACTTAATATTCTTCAGGAGGAAGAGGAAGCCTTGATAGCTGGCAAAGACTGCTTAGGCTAGCAGATGGAAGGTAAGGAAGTTGGAGGGTTTCCCCTTCCATGGGTGGGGGTATTGCCTGCACTCCCCCAAGAACACTGACCTTCCTTCCTTCTGGTGATACTTGGGGATGACAAGTGTTAAAGGCTGCATCTTCTGCATTGGTCTTTGGCTTTCTGTGGAGGTCTGAAGTTGCTTAGGTGCTTGTATGCCATGGTATGACCATTACATGAAAATCTTGCTGGAATTAAGCTGTCCAGTTCTGTACCAGCCTCACAGTTTACATGGGGCTTAGCAGTGCCAAGGATGTTGTTTGAGAAATTAAGCATCTGTGAAATAAGGAACTAAAAAATCTGAGGCTTTCTTCTCAAAAGAAAAAAAAAAAGTTACTTTCTTCTGTCCTGGGATGAGTCCCCTCCCCAGAGAACTTTTATTCACAAAGATTTAAGATTAAATAGCCTCCATGAGAAAGGAGAATAAACACTTTCTCTGGAAAGAAACTCCGAGGAGGTCTGTGGGTGCTTTTTATTTCCCAACTGTTGTATCCCTGATCTCTAAGCAGGTGTATTCCCTGAGTATGTATCACAGTGAAGTCTGTTGCCAGTGTCCTTTATCCTGTAGAGAGTAGTCACATCAGTCAGTGACAGTGTTCCAAATGAGGTGTAATTCCTCCATCTTCTTTAGAGCTTTCTGACTTCAAGCCTTGGGTTCTGATCCCTCGTGCAGAATTATGCCAGTGAACCTAATGAAGTTCTTCAGGTGTGCAAGATCTGTATCTGATTTTTCTGTTGAGAACAGGACTAGGAGTCCAAGCCAGTGTATAGAAACCTTGATGTCAGAGGCATTGCACGTCAACTAACCGACCCTCTGTTATGTCTCTAGGTGTTTAATCTTTGAGTGCTGAATCAGTTACACATGTAGAAGTGAGGTCAGTCTTAACCAGTGTGATAAATGGAGGTCTCACTCACTATGGCTCTCCTTTCTTTAGCTGTCAATTTTTGCTGTTTAGTAGGAGGTAGGTGTGATGCAGGGGAAAGCTAGGTGGTCTGTTAGACTGCAAGCTGCAGAGTTCAGCAATACTAGCCTGAGCAGAAGGAGCATGAAAGGACTGGGTAGGCAAAAGAAGTTGAAATGCTTTGTCTTAAACTAGAAAATTGTTTAAGTGTAGCTACTCTCAGCAGGACTCCCAGTACTGTCCAGCTGACAAAAGGATACGTGTTGGAACTTGTCGGTCATAAACCTTGGGAAAAGTAAGATAAGGACAAGAGCTGGCTACTCTCAGCAGGACTCCCAGCACCGTCTAGGTGATAAAAGAAGACTGTTGGAGCCTGTTAGTCGTAAAACCTTGGAAAAAACCTTGTCCTTATCCTTGGATAAGGACAAAAGTTTTGATGAGAAGGAGTGAAAAACACAGGCCCAGCGTTTGTTCATCAATCACGGGCTGGAAAGGTTGCGAAAGAAGAAAGCAGCCGACCTTAATTAGAAGAACTAGCTCTTTGTATAAGAAAAGGATGTTACTAGGGGAGGCGTGAATGCCTGACTAGTAGTTTATCTTATGTTAGCCAATCAGTGTGTGCCTAATGTAAAAGATGGACCAGTCAGTATGAGACATGCTAGGTAGGGATAAGTATAAATGTATATGGATAACTGTAATAAAACAACATCTTGCTTGCATCAAGCTGCGTCCCATCTCTCAATCACGGCATTTAAGTAGTTGCTGGCTGGAAACAAAAGCTGGAATTTATTTGCCAATCCCGTTTAACAGGTAGCTGGATCCTTCTGAGAAACTGTCATATTCATTTGACTGTGAGTTAACCTTCGAAATCAAGTAACTTTGGTTTGACTAAATGTGAAGCTACAGCGCACATTGTTCAGCTGAAGAACAAGAACAGAATATTGGTTTTGATTCAGTTAGAAGTGAACTCGCTAAAAGTTGCATTGCTGAAGATTTGTTTTTAGAAAATTTCATAATTGTGTATGGTTGTGGTAGTGTTATTCCCTTCGTGTTTTCATTCCCTTCAGCTAATGCTGACCTCTGTTTGAAAAGAAAAATAAAATCTAGCAGCATTATAGAGGCTCAGGAAATCTTACAGTGTTTTTCAAAGCTCAGTGGAGAAAGATTTATGTGACTGTTGTAACCTAAAACTTTCAGGAGGTATGCTTAACATGTTCAGTTTAGAGATGGACCTTATAGCTCGGTATGCTTCTGCTGCTTTCACGAAGGTGTTGCTGGGGGATAGGTTCTTCTGAAGGATAGATGCTGCAAAACTGTTTTGGGGTGTTGTTTCTTGGTTGGTTTGGGGTGATTTTTTGTGTTTTTGTTTGGCTTTTTGTTTGTTGTTGGATTGTTTTTTCTTTCTTATTACAAGATTAGATCTGGGAAGCAATTCAGGAACTTTATACAGAAGGAGTTAAGTATGCTCACACTGATTTAGAAAATGGGCTTCTCTGGCATGTTTGAAGGTCTCTTCCAACCCAAACTGTTCTATGATTCTATGTTTAGCAACAGTTATATCTTTGAAAAGTGTGCAGTACATCTCTGTGGGTTGTACAACCCCACAGATAAATCCGTGTGGAAGACGGGCACTGCTATGATCCAGACCCAAAATAGCAATGTGCCAAAACCTTGTCATTACGTGGAATTTCTCCCAAGCAAATCAAACGTTCTTGGACAGAAAAAGCCTTCCAAGTGATGTTCTGTGACCAGTACATCCTGATTGACCACAGTCCAAAAGGGATTTGACCTTGCATTGTATTTAGAGGACATTTATTTTTTTGACTTGAAAGTGGGGTGTGTTGTGTTTGTGGTGGAACTGGACCTGTCTCAGAAGCTGTCAGCCCCGGTGCAGGTACAGCTGGTGGAACAGATACTGTGTTGTTGGAAACAGAGTGTGGTGTATTAAGTAGAAATGGCAGAGGTATAATAACGAGCAATCTGTATTCCGTGTAAGCCTCCTTCTGCTTTCACACATACCTGCTTCTGTTAAAGTCAGTATAGTATTTTCTGGTTTCCACAGGTAGTATTTGGCCTAATTCAGCTAAATCTGTCTGTATTAGGGCAATGTGCTGAGTTACTGTATAGTAAGACACCCCACTACAGTAAGTGGCACATTTGTTCCCTTACAGTATAAGGTAATTTCCAGTTACTGAGTGTAACTTAAAGAAATAAGGAGTCTGGGACTTAAGACTCCAAAAGGTTTGGAAAGTCTTAGTGAGTGTTTTTTTTAGGGCTTTTTTTTGGTGGGGGGTTTTGTTGTTGTTGTTTTGTTACTGGGTTTTGATTTTTTTGAGGAAAAAATACGTTGCAGATGCTGGGGAAAATATGCTACTGAAAGCAGAGGAAAATGCTTACAGGCAGGCAAACTACATAATTCTGGGAAAAGAGGCAATGTGATTTGTTTGCCTGATGTGTTATGCTGCCATTACAGATGTTTCCTAATAACTGTTTATCAGTTGCTAAGTTAAAAGACACTAATTGACTGACCTCTGCATAATCACAACTCCCTAACTTTTTTTTGTGAACTGTCTTACTTGAGAGAAATACTCAGTGCAGAGAAGAAAGAGGAGGTTATTTATTGCTGATTCAAAATTTTATTTCAGCTTTGAACCAGATTAACTCCTTTCCAGCAGCCAGGCTTCTATGGGTTGGGGTTTTTCTGTGAAGGGAAAAAGATGTAGGTATGTACCTACTTTATTCATGATCTGTGTGTTCAATGGTTGAAGATATTAACACATGTTAAGTATCATATTTTTTAATTTTTCCCTGGTAGTTTTTTTCCTATTTTTTATAGCAAAAATTGTAATGCATGATCTGAAAAGAAGGATAGCCTTGCAAAGTGAATCATGTAAATTTGAGCTGTGACAGAAAAGAGGTTTCCATTCTGGATGACCTCCATTTTCATGATGATTTAATAGCTCCTATTTTTTATTATATTCCTGTTATTCTTACTTTGTTCACTGTATTATACAATGTGTATATGCAAGGATGTGTATACATCCTTAAGTTCCAAAAGAAACTTTTTAGAGATAGTTGTGCTATGTGTAAATTCACACCATGAATCTGAACAGCCTTTTCTTTGTACTGAGATGCCTCATTTGCTGACTTGAAATACACCCAAATGCTTTGCCTTTACTGGTTATATGCAGTCTGTGACAAGTGCTTGTTAGGCAACATAATACTAGAGATAAGCTTTGGGCAGCAGGATTTGATGCTGCTATTTGACAGGTGATGCATAAACATAGTATCAGAGTATTGTCTTCTTACCACCATCTCCATAAATGTTGCAGTCATGTGATTAGAAATTATGTGCTTATCTAACGATACCGCTGGGATTAATGATCTGTACATAGCTGTTGCCCAAACCATTCCTTTTCTGTTAACCTTTTTAGGCTTGTGTTACTGTTACACCAGAAACATCTTGCGTTTGGTGTAGCAATCATTACAGACCTCATTTGTGGTACTTATTTTAACCAAAATTCATAGGTAGCTGTCTGGATCCAGCTAGGCTGATCAGCAAAAGTCACCTCAAATATTGTAATCACAGATCAAATAATTTCTCTGCAGATAATCAGAATATAGTAGGACAAGATGTTTTTCCCTGTTCCTCCACTTTTCCTTGAAAAGAAACTTTTTGCTTTATCTAGGAAGATTTCTGAGCTGCACAAAATTACAGAGGGATTATGTTTTCTGTAATTAAATATTTGAAATGCCCATTTTTCCTTCCAGACAATAGAAGTGGGAAATTCCAGGAGGACATGGGCATCTGCTCCCTGCCAGCCCACTGTATAAGGGCCCTTGTCTCTTCTTTGTAAAATGGCATAATGTGCTGTCTCATGCTTGGGTGATTGTTACAGTAATGGAATTAAGTACTGGGAGGTGGGACACCTAAGTAAAATGGAGAACCAGGAGGTGTAGGGTGAACACAGTTGCCTCTTCTTACTTTAGTAGTAACTGAGCTTTAGTGCTGTACTGAAATACATGTCCTTTAACTAAACTTCTATCTGGCACAGACTGACTTTGTGGAAATAGCACACTAAGGTGAAGGAGGTTAATAAGCTTCCAGAAGGAGGCAGGTAATGGTGTGAAGATTGCTAACAGGCAGCAGAGAAACTCAGCAGGGTAAAGGATGTAGAGGCAGAATAAGGCCTTCCACCTCTGTGGATAGATGGGGGAAGCCTTCTAGTTACCCTACTATGAAACAACAGTTCATGACATCCCCCCAAGAAACAACCATATCTAGGCATGTCCTCTAGCACTCCTGTAGGCGTCTCAGTGGTTTAGTCCTCTGGGAATCTTAGTTTAGGATGTTTATGAAAGACAGACTACCTAGGCAGAAGACTTTCTTGGTAGTAATTTTGTAGCTACCATTTGTACTATACTAGTTCAAGAAGGGGCATTTAGGCTTGTTCAGCCTTTTCTGGACGAGAAGAAATGTTGTAGTACAAAAAGTCCAGTGAATAACAAAATTAGATGTATGCCCATTTGGTTTTGTCGAAGTTTACAATACACGTAAATATGCTATGGCAGTATAGGACAGAGTAGGCGTTGCCACGGAGGACAACATGTGGCTAGTGTAAAGGCTCATACTGAAGAAGGAGGCTTTCAGAACTTTCAGGCAGTGGCCTGGAGACAGAAAATAAAGTCAGGCTGGCCCTAGCAGGTACCTGGCCAGCACATGTCACATCTGATTCTAACAAAAATACCTTTCTCCAAGACTTTGGAAAGAAAATAGTTCTGTATATGCATATATATCAGAGTCAAAAGGCACTGTTGTGAATAGTGTCAGTGAGACCCATTGTTGGAAGCTAGTATTTCCTACTGTGAAACAATAGTTTATCTACATTGTTCTGTCTTTTCTGTGAGCACAGAGGCAGGTCTGTAAGAAAAATCATAGGTTGCAGAGATAATGATGAGAAATTCAGCATTGCCAGGCCCTTTGTAAATGATGAACCTCCAACAGTGATTTCACTTTGATCCCCTTCCATCCTTGATGGAAGGTGTGACGAAACAGGGGAGATAGACACAATTAGATGTTCATTTTCATCTCAGTGTTTTACACTGTTCTTGCTGGGGAACCTACAAAACCATTGTTCTCTGTCATCCCCTCTCTTTGTGTACAACCTGTATAAAGAACCAAAATCTTTTTTTTTTCACATGTACATTGATTAAAACACATTGTATGCAGCATATTGAGTCATTATTTCTAAACATGCCATAAAACAGAAGCTTCTGATCAAGTGATTCATGGCAGCTTCCTTTTTTAACTTTCTTTTTTTTTCTTCAACAGCAGAGAAAGGAATAATGGTGTTGGCAAGATTGCTCCCATACCTCTATCATCATCTGTAACTGTCCTGCATTCTTAATAGCAGTTATTAGTAGGATTGCTCGTGTCTGTTTTTATTTTTCTGTCTTTAAAAAAAAAAACAAAAAAAACCAAAAAAACAACCAACAAACCCAACCTAATTCAGTTTGGTGAAAATACTCAGCTTCTGTGATTCTGTGATTTTTTCAAAACCACAGTAGTACTGGAAAACCAGCAGCAGGTCTTGTATCATACGGAGTCATGTTGCTCTGGAGTTCTTTCTCAAAAAAACAGAGATGTAGCTTCAGGTAATGATGCCAAACATTTTTGCTTATGTTGTGGTTATCAAGCCTCATTTGTAAAGACACTTGTATTGTTCCAGGGAAAGAATTGTGTTGTTTCTGCCTGAGTTATGGAGAAGATCTAATTGATAGGTGCCTAGGAGGTCATAGTGAACATGTGGATTGTGTTTAGATGTAGTATTTATCTTTTTTTTTTTCTGAATTCAGCATAGAACAATTGGTAGACCTGAACTTAAGTGCCTTTGCCCTCTTTTCTGTATCCTGAACAGTTGTAGATCAGGAATTCTTTCTTTCACTTTTTTTCTGGTTAGCTCTGGAAGATAAAAATGGGATCTGATACGAGGTTGCATACTTCCTCTTCAGTAGGAATTGTGGTCCTATTTTTTTGTCTTGTTCCGGGTTAAAAAATAAGGTAGGCTAGAACCAGAAGGTAGGAAATCTTTTCCTCCTAAAGTCTGCCAGTGAGGTGGAAAATGGACAAACATATGCTGCAGTCCAAAGTAGATGTGAATGAGTATCTCCCCTAAGGTCTTTTGCTTCACATTTTTTCAGAAATGCATCTGTTGAAGATTTGTGTCAGGTACTGGATTTAGCCATGGCTGTGTTCATGTAAATAGTTGTTGGTAACCGTGCTTGGAGTGCCATAAAAACTGCATCATGGGAATCTTGTGGAGGTGAGTAAAGATGTATATGAGAAGGTGTTTGCTTTTTCAAAGTAGGTATCTGAAATGGAAATTCTTGAAAAGACAAGAGAGCTAAATGGCTTATGTTCCTGTTCCAGTGTTAACTTAATAAAATATCTTGTTATAGTTCTCATGTTTCAGAGCACAGGGAATTCTTCTGTGGTGTTTTGTTTTGTTTTGTTTTTCTGCAGAACTTGATAGCAGTCTGGTTGTGATTAGACAGGGAATACAGATAGTTAATAATAGATTGTATTTAGAGCGGAGAATTTACATACTTGCTAATGACGTCTGCAGTGTCACAGTGATCTTGCTGATGTCCAAGTGGTAAGGCAGTACGAAACTTGATCTGCTTATGTGAAATGTCTGTTCAGCTGAGGAAAAAAACTCAGGACTTCCTCTGTCCTTAACAATGCTGGACAGGTTTCTGTTCAGTATTAACTCAAAAATTCCATTCATCCTTTTAATAAAATGTAGCAACACAGACATACAAAACTACTCACAGGTCAGCAGTTGTGTTCCAGGAGATAGGTGTGAAATAGATCACAGTAAATACTTTTGAAATTATTTACCTTGATATACAAAGTAAGATTCACAATTTTTAAAAGTTTCTAACAATTTGTTTGGTTCCTCTTTCAGTGCTAGCTGAAACAGAGATTCCACCTGTGCCTGCAGACCTGTTTCAGCTTAGAAATGTATAGAGAAACATATGATGTATATGCATGTGTGTTCATCCATATGCATATCATAGTCAGTTAATATGCAGCTGTATAACTTCATCTCCATTATGCTGTGTTTGACTGTGGTCTCATGAGAAGAGAATGAGCCTGCCCCTTGGACAACCTGAGGCACTTAAGTCTCAGTCTGGTCTGTACCTATTCATATTAACAAACTGACCCTTTCCCTCATGCAGGCTTTCACATCTCTGCTCCTTGATTAATGCTTTGTGTCTCTCTGTTTTCGGTATAAATACATCACTGGCTGTAGATCTGTCATACAAAATACATAAGAAATGCTATACTTTAGAATCAGCCGCTTCATTTCCATCACTTTTCAGCCTTAAGTACAGGCTGTGTACTAAGTAAATGAGATTATACAAATACTAAATGCATATATTATGGCTATCCTTAACATTTATTATAGCAACTGTTAAGCAGCTCTCTGTTTTGTGACTAGGATAGCTGTAGCTCATTTTCTGTCTGTTTTGACAGTTTTGGAGTCTCAATGCTAGTCAGCATTTGGCTTTCCATTTGCACAGTAGAAGTGACACTTGGGTTTAGAGTTCAATGAAATCATAACACTATTCTGAGGCATGTATTTTTAGGAGACTTATTTTCTCCTATAAACAGTGCCTTGTGCCACTTAACACTGGAGAATGGCTGTAGAGCTACTGGAAGGCATTTTGCTTCTGAGTGGCCAGACTTCGTAGAAACAGATAACATCTAAATCCTCAACCTGAACACTATTGTTAGTTTTTCCAGTACGTAAACCACTCTAAACTGATATGAGTAGGACTGCACGAATCTAAACAGAATTTACAATGGAAAACATATTTTCTTCAGTCTAGGGGTGAAATAATTCAACTGTGTAAAATATCAAAGCAAGCTGATCAGATAAAGCACTCTGAATTCTGATTACACATCCAAAAAAGGTTTGTTCAGGCTTTTGGAGCATAATGAAGATGTTTAGTGGAATGTTGGGCCATACCTTCTGAAAGAAGGTTTAAGACTTTAGGCCTTGCAAAAGGAAGGTTGAGGTGATTGCACCTTCAGGGAGTGATGGGGTCAAGGAAAGTCTATGCTGAGGAGGAGGCCTTTGGTCTGCAGCATGGTTGGCAGGGTGTCCTTTAAAGAATTAACACATTTCATCTTAAGCCCTTGCAGTCATCTCTTCTGGAAGCATGTTGCCAGTATGACTCCAGGATGCTGCCTAGATAGATTACTTCATAGAATTGCTTGGGTTGGGAGGGACCTTAAAGATCATCTAATTACAAACCCCTGCCACAGAAGGGACAACTTCCACGAGGCCAAGTTGCTCAAACCCCTGACCAACCTGGCCTTGAACAGTAGGGAATTTTTTCCTTATGTCTAATCTAAATCCACC
The DNA here is from genome assembly GCF_000696875.1 of Nestor notabilis. Lineage (NCBI taxonomy): Eukaryota > Metazoa > Chordata > Aves > Psittaciformes > Psittacidae > Nestor > Nestor notabilis. The sequence continues at coordinate 9,975 of NW_009935913.1, forward strand.
ACTTGTCATCTTAAAGCCATTCTCCCTTGTTCCGTCACTACATGTCCTGGTAAAAAGTCCCTCTCCAGATTTCTTGTAGGCCCCCTTTAGGGACTGGAAGTCTCCCTGAGCCTTCTCTTCTGGAGGATGAACAAGCCCAACTATTTCAGCCTGTCTTCATAGGAGAGGGGCTCCAGCCCTCTGATCATCTTCACGGCCTCCTCTGGACTCACTTGAGCAGGCCCATGTCCCTCTTGTGCTGGGGGCCCCAGAGCTGGATGCAGGACTGCAGAGGGGGGCTCTCCCCAGAACAGAGTAGAGAGGCAGGATCCCCTCCCTCAACCTGCTGATCACAGTCCTTTTGGTGCAGCCCAGCACATAGTTGGTTTCAGGGCTGCGAGTGCACACTGCCAGGACATGTGGAGCTTCTCACCAACCAGTGCTCCCAAGTCCTTCTCCTCAGGCCTGTTTTCAATTCATCATCCACCCAGCCTGTATATGTGCTTGGGATTGCCCTAACCCACGTGTAGGACCTTGCACTTGGCCTTGTTGAACTTCATGAGGCTGGCATTGGCCCATCTCACAAGTGTGTCAGGGTCCCTCTGGATCCAATCCCTTCCCTTCTGCCTGTCAACCAAACCACACAGCTGAGTGTCATCAGCAAACTTGCTGAGGGCGCACTCAATCCCACTGCACATGTTGCTGACAAAGATGTTGAACAGGATAGGTCCCAACATGGACCCCTCAGGCACACTACTCGTTACTGGTCTCCAACTGGACATTGAGCCGTTGACCACAACTTTCCTAACCTGATCCCTGGCTGCTCTGACTTTTCTCTGTTCCTCCCAGGCTACCCATCATTGTTTCCACCATCTGTAGGTCTTCTTTTTGTGTTGGAGATTGTCTAGGTTTATCCACTCAGGCCT
>NW_009935913.1:10926-47016 GCF_000696875.1 Nestor notabilis
CTTGCTCTTTGTCAGGATGCATTGCTCCTGAACCTGGAGGAGGTGATACTTGAATGTTAGCAATCTTTGTCCTGCTCTGTCCCCTCTGCTTTTAAGCCTGCCAAAGTCTGTCAGCTTGATTTGGGATCCTGAAATGTTTTGAGCCTCTTCCTTTAGCTGTTAGTTTCTGAAAGAATAACCAATTTCTTTATCTGAATAGACTCAATTCTGGGTATAGGAATAGCTTAAATAACATTATCTCTTAGTATTTGGGCCTTTTGTGATACTTTGTTTCCTTTGTCAAAGCCTTTCAGTCTAACAGCTAGTCAGTAAATCCAATAGTTAACCAACAGAACCAAAAGATACAGTACCTCATTGTATTTCTGATGGATATTTCCACATACGTTGCACTAAGCATGATTATGGACACTAGGGGAGCAATTACTCTGCACTCTTTTGGTTGATCATTTGCAATAATGCAGCCGTCTAACAGCTGTAGCAAAATTAATCCTTTTTGTATAAAAGAGATGAAGCGGGGTAAGAGGGCTCCTAAGGTAACATGATGACCTGATACGTATGCTCCATTTACAGAGGGGAATGCACCTGAGGGGTTGCACCAATGCTCACTCATATTAAGCCCTAGGGAAATACCGGTTTTGCTACAGTTTTGCAAACATTTGAAATTGAATCTCCTGTTATTCAGGGTGCATTTTTCCCCCTGCGTAACTGATCTGCAGTTTGTAGGCTGGGGGACTAGTTTGTTGTAACTTGTGGCTTTTAAACTTTTTAGACCTGTTACCAGGTGAACCAAGTAGTGTGGGTGAATCTGAATTTGGCGTGAATCTGAACAAGCTTTGTAGAAAGGTTAGTGTGGTTGTGGGGAATTAAAGACAGTAACCACTCTATAGTTCCAGAGTTTTTGTTACCTCTTACATATGCCTGAGAAGTGTTCACGTATGTAAGACTATACTGGGGTTGTCAAAGACAACAGTTGTTCTTTGAAGCTGGCTTTCCAAACTCTGGCCTACTGCCATATCTCTCACATTATTTCTGTTCATTGCTTCTTATTGAAGCTAGTTCTGAAGTCAACAAGAAAACAGTTTAAAATGCTGTCTTTAATTATTTTCCTCTTGAAAATCCAAATTAATATGACACAGTGTAATTTTCACAGGGAGTATGCATTTTTCAAGTCCTGGAGAAGGTTAAGGCCAAACAAGAAAACCTTTTGAAATTCAGAAAACTTTCTGCAGTATAAGGAACTTAACACACCTGCCTGTCGAAGTTTTGTTTCATAGAAACCATTCAAATCAGAAGAGATGAAGTTCCTCTGACTTTTAAAATATGTTGATGAATAATGTGCTTGTGAACATTTCAGTAGCATGAAACTTAGTCCACTGCCTTGGTTAATGTATTTCATAGCACTTTTCCTTTTCTGTGATTTAACCTTAAGTTGCTCAGTTCAATTATTGGTGTATATTTGAAAAGGGAAAAGAAATGTCTCTTGCAAAAAGTTTAGTTAGAGTGCTTGGCAATTGATGCTTAGTTCAACTCACTTAGATAAAATATATAATCCCATAGTAAGTGCAAGCCTTGGCTTTGAAAATACTCCCTATAACAAGTGTTCTTTTCATGGAAACTAGAGACTACTTTTTTCTGTTAGCTGCTTTTTTTTTTAGCTGTTATTTTAAATAGGCTTGTTAGTAGTAACATTGTTTGTTTAAATAGGCTTTGTTAGTAGTACCGAATACACAATATATGTTCAGTTTGAAATTTTTTTTTTCATATCAACAAAGTCCTGATGTCATAAAGTTTACATGCTTTGCCCTGATGTTTGCAAATACAGTTCACTTATATGCAACTATTTCTAACAATTGTAGTGAGCGTCATTTTGTTTCTTAAGTGCACTTATCTCTTTTTTTTTTGTTTGGTTGGTTGGTTGGTTTTTGTTTTTCATGGATTGCTGGCTTCTGTGCTCTTTTTACAAAACATTTATGAATCCTGACTCACAAATGAAAATGTAAGGAGTGCTTTAATTTACTTATAATTTGATGAGCAGTACTGTGCTGGTTTTAGGTCATACCTGTGATCCTCCCTTCTCCAGAAGGTCAGCTAAGACTTTTCTGATACCTTAAGGACATCTACTAGGAACTTAGATGCTTTGTGGAGCTATAGTTATCAGAAGTGTAAGGACAAATTCTTATATAGCTTTCATTATGTGAAGGGGACATATGGGAGTTAGGGTGAAGGATAGACATAGCAAAACCACATTAGCTAGTAGGAATATACCTGATTGTTATGCTCAGTGGCATGTGTTACACCAGTGACCCTCCTCATGCCTGAGATGTTTTGGGGGAAACTTTTGCTGTTTTGGGGTACATTCTCCCTGTTCCCAGCTCCAGAAGTCTATCCTGGAGAGCTGACCAGACTGGCATGAAATAGCTCAGCATTTCCACACGCAGCAGTTAGGAGGATTAGCATATTGAGCTATTCTAGCTTTCCACCACCTGAAAGCAGCTAGAGGGAATGGGTTCAGACAGCAGAGGTTCAAGAAGAGTAATGGTTAATAGGGGGGGAAAAGGCATGATTCAGGTTCGTAAGTTTAACTGCGAAGTAGAGATTAATTTATGGGTGAGGGAAGAGGGAATATGAATGGTAAGTAAATAAAGTGTTTAAGAGCAACAAACCATATAACCATACTGGTAGGTGTAAGTGAACAATAAAACCTGTGTTATAGGTATTTTTGAAACAGATTTGTAGTATGGAGATACCAGTATGGTACAGGCCGTTTTGATCTGTCTACAGCACATTGCCATGTAAGAATAGCAGGCTGCCCAAGGCAATGATGGACACCAGTCAGGCTCCAGGCTCAGGCAACTAAGTCTTAAAATTACTGCTGTGTCATATAGTGGATACTTGGGAGTTTCCATGCTGAACTGCTCTTTTGAAATGCACGTATGATTGAAACTGACAATTTTGCCTCACCCTATTCCTCATCCCACTCATGTCTGGTATTTTGTGGCCTCCCTTGAAGCCCAAGAATTGGGTAAACAGAAATATAACAGATAGCAAGACTCTGATTAAGACATTTGCAGGATATTCAGACTTGGAGAATACAAGCTCCTGTATGCTACCAGGGAGCACACTGGGTTCACAGTTCTCTCTGCTTATTTGCAATAAGCATAAAACTGCTTATTTGGATTTTTCAGACAAAAGTTTGGGTTCTGCTTTGAATCTCTTGAATTGACCATTTAATTCTAGTTTATGTTGGCTGAAAATACATGCTGATGCCTTGTGGTCAGGCAGGGCTGATCCAAGAGTGAAGCAAAATGGGGAAACAGTTGAGGTTTTTTTACTGATTTTTATTAGTGCTGTAATCCTTTCAAGTACACACAAAGTGTGACTTAGGAAGTGTCAACCCAGTGTCCCTGTGGTGGGAGTGCCAAGGGTTGAGGAAGGACTAGCTAGGGGAATAGTTGCTTTATGTAAACGTAAGATACCTTGAGAACGAGTCCCAGGAACCAGTAAGATAAAACTTTCATCCTGTGACATAAGCTCTAGTTTAGCTAGATAAGATACCACCTCATTAGATCTCAAGATGATGTGAGGTGTATCTTCTGAGCTTGTTCACCAAAGTGTAATCAAAGCAATGGATATTTTTATGCCCTTCTTAAGTGAAGAGAGATTAAATTAGTTGGAGAATATCTGTAAACAAAACTTTTGTCTTAATAGTGAAATAAACTGTTTATTGTAAAAACGTTGTCACATGATGGCATTTGGCTGTGTTATTGCTGTAAAATTGCAGAAATTAAGCATTATAATGTAAAGTTTCTGTAAATAGGGTAATTCAGGCCAGGCATTAAATTAACAGGCAACATAGTTTGGCTTTTTTCTTTAATGCTAAGAGCATCCTGTCGTTTTTTTGAGACTTTAGTCTTCCGAAGGAGGGTGTGTGTATGTATTTGTCATATCTTACTTTAAAGTATTATTCAGACTCTGCTATTAGTGACATCTTTTGGCCTCAAAATTTTCTGACTTAACATTTTATTAGAAAATTATGAAAAGGGAAGCCAGGGAAAGGCTCTGATGGCACATGTTTTAGCCCTCAGCCTCCAGTTCTTTCACATGAAATTTCTGAGGTAGTGGCACATACTGTGAAAAGGCAACACACTATTGCAGCAGTGCTGCATTTGTAAAATAAAACCAGTGCTTTTGGTACTTTGAAAGGACCCTTTATTGTGAAAATCATGCACGTGGATTCTTACAGAAAAGGTGAAATGAGAGGCAAAGTAGGACCTAGCTTCCTCTTGGAATGCTGAGCCACAAATAATCTGCTAAGCACTAGGTACCATCACACAGCATGTTTTCTCCAAACTCACCAATCAAATTAGTTTCCATTAGTCATTAGGTCTGAGTACTGAAGATGGAATGAGTTTTTCCTACACAAGGCATTCTCTTTGGAATGGAAGTTAGAGCTACAAATTTTATGACTGCTGAAATATCCATGGCAGTTTTCCTCTCTTCATTGCTGAAATTTCAATATTGGAGCTCAGAATACTGCTCAGATATATAATACTGTGAAGTCAGTAGATGAAGACCTTTCAGAACTGTACTGTAAAAGATACGTCATAATTTTATTCCTTAATATGTGCTGCATTGTCAACATGTTGCAGTGCCATTTGACATCAGTATGAATCCTGCAATACACATATCTATCTCCTTTTTTAATTGTTTTATTTTTCCCTCTGCAGTTCAGATGGAGAAAATGGAACAGATGAAAAAAGAAAGGCAGGAAAATTGCCTACTGTGTTGCTGCAGACCCCTACCAGTGAAATGGAATATTTTGATGACCGGAAGAAAGTTGATGTTGCTAGGTAATTTCAGAAATGCTGTCAGTTTTCTTCTAGTCAGAAGGAATGCTTACAACCCTTTCAAGAAGCTACACTGAGGAGCAAGATTTATCAAACATCCTACTTTCAAACAGTAATCAGAGCCACATTCCAGGGGTTGCTGTTACCCAGGATAAACAATCAGAATAGTGGCAACTTAGACTTAGGCTGGCATAGCTTCCTTGTTGGAGTTAAAAATACATTGCACTGTTTCATACTAGTTACACCCATTTCACAGACAATTTGACAAGCAGTCAAACTGAGCTGCAGTTTGAGTACTGAGCTTTTATCAGAATACTTTAATTCTGGAATATTGATTGTTCATGGTGAAACTATGACGTAAGTTTTAGATTTGGACTCTGTGCTGTATATTGTGTTATTATTGTAATGTCTCTGCAAAAACAGTCATTCTACCTTTTTTTGAGAACTGAAATGCAGCTCTTGAAACTCTTCTAAAAGAAAGCAAAATGATACTAAAATCGCAGTGGGAGGGCTTGAATACAAATTCACATCCCTTTCACTTTGTCAACTGAGCAGCCAGTGCAAAAGTCAGCAGTCAGCCTGACTGTGGTTTTGGTCACACGGCAGATATTTAAAAAACATCAATTTCCTGAAGCATCTTTGAGGAGGTTTGTTGGGTTTTTTTTGCAAACTCTCCTTCCTGTCTTACCTCCCACAATGTAACTGAGTACGAGCTGGGCAGGGATTGGCAAAAGGGCTTTTTTTTTTCCTTTTTTTTTTTTTTTTTTTTTTAATGTTCACTGTTCATTTCAGTTTGACCTGTGCTTTACGTATGCACACAAGTATGTGTACAGTGTATTGCAGAGTTTTCTTCTGTGAGGGACCACCTGATATCTGCAGCCAGTCCCCTTGCTACCTGAATCAGTCCTGCTGTACAATCACTTTTGTAAATCCAGCTGCACCCCCATTACTCTTGGGGGTTCTCTTCCTCTCACCGTTAAAATTTTTACTGGAAATCCTGAACCTCTCATGCTTAGAAAAGTAAAGAAGACTTACTGTGCAGGACAAGGTGCAGTATTGGAAACTTCTGTAGCGTATTTCTTTCCCCGTTGAATCTTTAGCACAATTGAATCTTTAGCACAGCAGGTGTGACCTGAAGTCAGTACAGGAGTCCTGCATTGTGATTTTCCTTCTGCTCTTCAGTCTGCATCTGAACACCTCTACAGTTGCTTAATATACTTTTGTTCTGTGCTAAATAGCTCTCAAGAGTAATGTTCATCTCTTACTTATTTATGAAACACTGTTATCCTACATGTTCTTGTTTTGTGAACAGTCCATGCTATTAATTTCTCCTGTATGAAACAAACAAAACCTTTCCCAGCCATCTGCAGTGACTTTCCTGTGTACTTATTCTGCACTAGAGTTGTTGGGTTTTTGACTGATTTTCTTTTTCCAATACCTGTGGCTAGAGCTGTACAGATGCACCTTCATATACAACTGGCACTCATAATTCCCTTTCACCTCCTCTAGGATTGCTGGCTATCTTAATGATTTCATTGCACTGTACTACACAGCTTATAGCCATCCTCTGACTTGTTCACCTGTTTCTGCTCTGTTGCACTTTGCAAAGGAGCTCAAATTTTGTAATAAAAGTTCGCAGCTTTCTGTATTCTACCTTGCACTCTCAACTACAAAGGTTTACCTTACTTTGTCTGGCATTAGTAAGCAACATACATTAGTATTTCACATGTTACTGAGAAACAAACAAATGTGGAGCTAAGCACTGTGGTCATTGATTAAGTTGTAAAAATGTCTTGAACTTTAATTTCTTACAACTAGTAATTTAAGATAATATTTCTAAATAAAAAGAAGACCTTCAGTGAGAGTTAGCATGGTTTAATATATACTATGTAGTATATAGAATATGTAATATATACTCCTCTTTATTGCTGTATAATCCTTCATGAATCATATATTAGTTATTAAAGGATTAGTACGTTTAATGGAAAAGCATGTCCTGTTGGTATCTTACCAAGACTAGTGAACTGAGGCCAAACTGACAAGGGATGTCTTTTTGTATCTTCAGGACAAAGATCAGCACAGATAGTCCACTCCTGACAATGGATATCAAGAGTGACCTCAAGACTGAAAGGAAAAAACATGCCTCAAATCAGGTAGGCCAGAGGATGGACTTGTTTGATCATACGTAGTAAGAATAAATACATAACTACTATGAGAGCCCCCTTGTTTAGCAATATTATAGTTCACAGTTGTATAATGACATAGGTTCCTTTTTCATCAGTGTGTTATGTACCATCAGACTGTGGGTATAAGTAGTATGCAAACTTAATAGTCGCATAACAAAAATGAGAATTTATTGTAAAACAAGTGATCAAAATGAGGAGGTACTGGGAGGACAGGAAGTGGAATGCGTCACTTGATTCTAAGACTGTCTAATAAGGTATGTGTCTCTGGGTGTCGGCTTTCTTGTTTTTTAGCTGAAGGCAAATGCACACTTTCATAAGCTGTTTCTAGATGTTCCTATTGATGAACCACTGAAACAAAGTAAGTATTAACTCCTTTGTCATTGCTGGCTGTGGATCTAAAATAATGTTGTTTCCTGCCAAGTGTGGTGATGTACAAGAGGGACAACCTAAATTTCAAAAGCCTTAAACTCCAGCTGCCTAAAGCTACAAGGCCTTCAGCTGCTTGCAGTGAGTGTTTTTGTTGTAATCTCGCAAAACTTAAATCTTCACATGCTGGGCATCTTTGGAAATCATAGCCCCATTTGCAGTTCTTAGCAGAGTAACCTAGTGCAACATTTTTTGGTACTGAAGCTTCCTTATTAAAGGCGCTACTTGAGACAGCACTGGTCAAGTGACTAGCTGAAGTTTTTTGCTGTTGATAGTGCTTTAAGATCTAAAACACTTCTATGAGAAGAACTTGAAATATTTAAAGATTCCACTGTTCGCTGTGGTAGTTACAACACGTAATTCTATATAGATAGGCATAAAAAATGTTTCTTGAAAGGAAAGTAATTAATGAGTGAGAAATGCTTTCCTTAATGGCTGTGAAGTAAAAGCAGTATTACTTCACACTTGTACCTCTATTGTCACTTAGTCTAGATAACTGCTATGGATCTAAAAGTTTAAAGCTAAAACCATTTCATTAAACTCTTCATATGTACATAACATTGTTACCTGAAAGCTAGTCAAAAAGTTCATAGGAAGCTAGGTGGTACTCTCTCAGAAAGAATTCTTGGCTTCTGGGAGCCAGTTGCATGTTTTATACATTTCAGTCTTTGTTCTTCAGGTATTTTGAGTCTAAACTTAGGCCTGTGAAATCTTCTAAGCTTGTCAGTATTATTTAAACTTACTGAATAGTTCAAGGTTTGACAATGTTTATCAAAACGTGTAAACCTATACATACTACAGCTTTGCAAAAAGAGCAAAACAAAAGCCAGACTGGTAACAGTTGGCTTGTGGTTACCTTAAAGATTATATAGAGTATACGTTTGTTTCAGGCTTTACCTGTGCTCTTCAGAAAGAAATTCTGTACCAAGGAAAATTATTCCTTTCTGAAAACTGGATTTGCTTCCATTCCAAGGTTTTTGGTAAAGACACCAAGGTTAGTAAAATCTTTATGTACAGGAGAGTAATGCTATTCCTTAACAATTTGTTCATCACCAGAAGTTCACATTATTATACAAGGCTAGAATACTACTAATACTTCTGTGTATTACTGCATACAGTCACTGTTCAGAAGTGATGCCCGAAAGTCACATTAGAGCTGGAGCACTATTATTAAAGATCAAAGTCTATCTTTTAAGGACTTCCTGTCTGGAAAACAAAAACCCAAAACCAAAAAACAAAACCCAAACAGATCAAAGGAAAGGATCTGACATGCAGCAGTGAGGGCATTGCCAACCACATGTAGCATAAATTATATAAAAATGTCTCCATTGGGGTAAGTATGGAAAATAGGAGGAAGAGGAGGAAGGAAAGCTGAGAAGTGTAAGAACTACAAGTCTGTAGATGGGTAACTGGAAGGAAAGATCAGGCATAGCAGGACAATTAAAGAGGCTTCTGAGTTGAGGGGCAAAGGTCTTTAAGGGACAATTCTAGCACTCCTGTTCCACATAAACAGAGAATAAGGAAAGAAAAAACAGTTTGCTAGATTTTTACTTGTGAGCCTAGTGTAAAGAGCAGAAATGAGATGTGAACAGCCAGGAACATCCTAATGTACAAGATCATTATTTATGCTTTCTTGGGGAAGATATGACCAACGTAGGGCTTGGGTCCCTGTGGTAAATGATATGCATACAGATAAAAATAAAGCCTTTCCAAAAAAGATCTGTGTTCTAGTTCTGTTGATTTGGAGCTTTTGGAATAGTTCTGTTTACTTAAACCCTGCTTTGATTTTGAGCTTTTATTGGGAGGCAGCTGGATTTGCTGCAGTGATTTCTTTGGCCTCTTTCTCAAGTACTTCCTTGAACAAAGTTCCTGGCTAGATCCAGACCCTCAGTGAATTGGGTGTTGAAACCAGTTTAGGAGTTCAGAGTACCTCATTTCTCTGCTGTCGGCCATTTTGGTGGGACACCATCTGTCACTGAAATGGCTTTTAAGAAGTTGGAATAGGCTTAAAGAATGCTTAAAATTAACAAGACATTGTTCATAGTGACCTTATGGGTCACTATGTTTTACTAGTTTTACTGGGGTTTTTATGTTTTACTATGTTTTACTGTGGGGCCTAAGAAATTCCTGGTTAATGGCTTCTGTTAGTTATAGGCAGTACATTAATGCAGATGGTGTGTGTGTTAGTAACAGCCATGTGGCACAAAGGAAGTAAAAGTTAACAAATGGTTGGATACTGTAACGGCTATCTTGGCAATTAGTTACATTAAAATTTAAGCTGCTGTATTAGCAATCCCTTGTTCACCAGAAATAAGTAAGACTACTTCAAACTGTGGGACAGCTTTCTAAATTCAAACTAATCTAAATATTTACAAAAATCTAGTAGAACCCTACCAAGTAAGTTCTGGGGGAAAAAAGAAGCAGAATAATAAGGATGTTATACTAGAAAAATTATCTTTGTCAAGAGGGTTTTAAATGAAGAGATATATGCATATTTATGTGTACAATGAAAAGGAGAAACATATTACATGATAGGGTAGAGTAGACAGTATTTGCAGGTGTGGCTAAATTGGTATTCCAAATTATTGAATTCTAGGTCATTGTTTTCAGAAAACATTGCAGAGAAAATTAAGAATGGAGATATACCTGATCATTTACTTCCTGCTATCTTTCTCTGTTCCTGCAACACACACTTAAACTTTTTTTCAGTCACATACAGCAGGCATATGTTTTTAGGAATACTATCGACAAAAAATCAGGAAAATCAGCTATATAATGAAATATATAATGAAATATAACGGACGGAGGAAATCAAGTTTGACAGGAACATACTTAGTAGTCAGATACACTGACAAAGTTTCCAAGACAGGTCTACATGTTCTAATAAATTTTTCAATATGAATTGTTCTACCTGCAGATTTTTTTTTCTTGAAAGATTTGGTGGAGGGAATAGCCATGCACATCAGGAGTTGTGAGTCTGCAGTGTAAATGCTGCATATTCAAAATTAAAAGACTGGTTTTGCAGGATTGAATAAGCTTTGAAAGACATCACTGTCATTCCAGGTGGTTCTGATTTGTTTATATATATTGGCCTTGAGTCTTACCTGGAGCTTAACATTTTCTTACACATTTTAGTTGCTCTCCAAGTCACCTGCAGGTAAGCCTTGTTTCCTGATATAATTATTAATCCAGATAAAAATAAAGTACTTTGCAGTGATTTTGCCATTTTAATCTAATGCTGAGGTAACAGTGCATTAAGCAAGTACTTAATCCCAATGAAGTACACTTCAGTCTTGATTACAGTAATGTTATCCATCAAAATAGCATGCAGTAGAATGCCATTAACATCTCTGATTTAAAGTTCTTTGAGGTGAACTGAACCAATTGCAAAACTAAGCTGCTTTTTTATCGTTACTGTTAGCAGGATTTCTGCTAACAATTCTGCTGGTTTGATTTTGGTTTGGTTTGTGGTTTTGGTTTTTTGAAGTTATCCAGATTCCGTTCTGACTGCTTGAAGATTCTGAGTTTTTCCTATCAAACATACTTTGTAGCTGCTCCATTCTTCCCACTCCCAGAAAATGCTGTTTTTAAAAAGTCTTGTGAAAACTTTGTGGAATTACACAATGTCCAGTTCAAGAAGAAAAGCTAAAGTGGAGGACCTGTTTAATTACCCATTTTCAGAAGACCTGCCTTCTGAAGCAGGACTAAAAGAGTTGATATGTTAAAACATCAATAGAACAAATGCTGACCAGATTTACAGATTTTCATACCGAGGCCTGGGGCTAAGAATAATTAAAAGCATATGCTTTGGGTTGGGTTGGTTTTTTTTCTGCTAGCACACTTTAATGAAACTGTGTTCCAAGAGTGAGTTTCTACCCCTTATATGACAAGCAGGTATTTGACTAGCCATGCTTCAACAGTGCTGGCAGTCTTGCACTCAGACTAATGTAAGCAAATGTATTTTTTTGTTACATGAAATAATTTTTCATTTCATGACTTTGTCTTGCTGTTCTGAACAGAAGGTAACAACCTTTTTTTGTGAAAACAACCTAGTTTTGTGAAAGTATGGGCAAAGTAACTTCATTCTCCTCCTGCACTGACATGTTTTTAGTTCAGTGCTGTGACTGATCATTTGACAATCTTTGGACACTTTTAATCTTGCTTCCGAATTACTCAGGTGGTTGTGACAGTGTGTGCCTGAGAAATTTTTAATGAGAGCTATATCTTAATGTCTATCCAGGGTTATTGTATTTGCCCAACTTGCTAAACGTAAGGCTTTTCAACTGGAAGTCACACCAGGTACTTGGTTCTTTGTAATACGAGGTTTACAAGAGGAGCCCATACAGAATATCTGAAGTGAAATACCCTGAAACTTAAGCTTATGGGGTTGGATGTAAACACAAAGCTGGAAGGAAAATTGAGAACTTTTCCATGTAAATGTAGACAGTCTGGATGGCACACATAGAAATCCATGTAAGTCAGTGAGTATATGGATATTGGATCTTTCAAGATTACTGAAGGACAACCTGTTTACTCAGCTGCTCATTGCAGACTGAAGTATCTGCAAGTGGTGAGAAGACTTTTTATATTTGTTCTTCAACAAGCCTCTCTTGTCTGACGTGTTCTGAAATGTTTATTTTACCAAACAAAGCATTGCTTTGAATGGTTTGTTTTGCAGATCTACAGTGAACTGAGCCTGTAGTCTTGTAAGAGTCAGAAGGGATAAGGAAAGGAAGACACAAACAAAAGCACCTGATAAAAACAGAAGTAGAAATAGTAATAATCTGAAAACATACATGTTCCATATGAAATAGTAATAATCAGGGACGTAGTGGAGAAATCTTTAATTGAAGAGTGTTGAAGGACTGACTTACCGCATTTGGTAGGCTGGCTCCTTCTGAAAGAGCATGCGGATTTGTATGTGCATTTTGGGACTCTAATGCTATGTTAATCTCATTTTAGATTAGTATACCTGTGCTCTCAGTGACACTTTTGAAGAAAACCAAAACTGCCCTTCTTGTGCCAAATGCTCTAATCATAGCAACAGTCACAGATAGGGTAAGTACTGGTAGAGAGTGAAGCTGATTACACTCTGCCTGCTTTCTTTTTCCTTTTTGTTTCTACTTTTCCCACTCCCAGCCCCCCAGTTGGCAGTATTATGAGGGATTCTTGAAAGTACCAAATGACCACTTAAACAGCTATAGGAGTTGGTCACATGTGGGCATTTAGACTCAGGACCTTGGAGGATCTGGTTTCTTAGGGGATTCTAGCTGCTACCCCCTCCCTGTGACAGGCAATGATTTTTTATTTTTTTTTCTTTTCTTACTCCTTGTCTTTTTTCCTTGGATCTACAGTAAACAAAGCTATGTAGAATTTGGTGAGAAAATAAGAAACAGAATCAATAGTTGCCACCTGCTCTCTGTAATATCTCATTCCCTGTTCTCCAAGACTGCTGTGTAGTAGCACTGGGGAAACTGAGACATCTGGGTCAGGAATTGCATGCACAAGGGTTCCTGCCTTGTTGGCATCTCTGACAGTATTCTTTCATTTACTTGGGTCTCTTGCCTGACCAGCAATGTCTTAGATGCACAAAATATAGTTGCCTATGGTGGTACTCAGTGATGAAACACAGTTGCGTGAGCAGGAAATGTGATTATTCTAAGTGCAGCTTTAGAACCAGCCCAGTTTCATTGCACAAGCATCTTGTGAATGAAGAAGACAACAAAACTTTAGTGGTGGTACTTGGTTTGTGTGGGTTTTTAGTTTTTTGGGGTTGGGTTTTGGGTTTGGTTTTTTGTTGGGTTTTTTTAGTGTGTGTTTGGTTTTGGTTTCAGTTTTGTTTGTGGGGTTTTTGTGGTTTTTTTTTTCTTTGTTTTGTTTTTAGGGGGTAGATTAAATAAAAGTATGGAAAGTTTTGTTAAAAAAAGAACGGATCTGGGCTACGCTTTGATCCCAGCAGTGGAACATGGTAACTTTTGTGTGCCTGTTCTGTTTCTTGTGATTAACCTCAGGTCATAGGCTTAGGAGTGGAGGGTTTTCCTGCTATATGTAAGTTCTTGATGATAGTTACGTGATCAGCAAAACTATCTGTCAGTTTTATTTACGTAAAAGAAAGCTTTTACTGTATGACTTTTCTCAAGCAGTTTTGCAACTTCTGTTTTTCAGTACATGTTTGTCTCCTTACTCTCCAGAGATACCACCTACAAGCTATTAAAATCTATCTGTAGACATCTTGAGGTAGGTACCAATGGCAATGAAGATGGTATGTAGCTTTGTGTTCATTATTACTGCTTTTAAATGCTAGGTGTTCTTGTTAACACTGCTGGTTTTTTCCAGGATACAAGCATGGGCAACAGTTCGAATCCCTCTTCTGCAGAAAACAGCTTCAGGGCTGATCGTCCTACACCTCTGTCCTTGGTAAATGGTTTAGATGATTGTTCTTCTGTTGTGTAGCACCTTTCATTACAAGTACTACTTAGAAACTCTGAAGAAAGAAAACGGAAGGAAATCATGATGTCTGTTTTTAAAAACTTCCATGAGTTTGTTAACATTAGGAAGCAGTGGGAATGATTAGCAGAGGTTTAATTTGGTCTGATAACATGCAACATATATACATGCATATGCTTTGAATAGATTCCAAAGTCTGTAAGCTGTACATATCTCTCCTTAGCAGTCAGGTTTCACAGCACTCTGTACTGACTTAAAGTTGCTTCTTCCTCTGCCATGAACAGTTTTTGAAGTTGCAATCATTCCTCTGTGAGCCAGTTCAGACATCTGAAAGAACTGTGTAGCCACATGTGATGACCAGAATCTAATTCTAGTAACACCTGTTCTGGACTTCTCAGTTTGTCTAATTTAACAGTCTGTCTTTTGCACACAGGCTTAATCTTTTCACTTAAACAAAGACAGGGAATGAGACTTGAATTCTGGTGATCATAGGGAGCTTGTTTTGCTAAGTTTATCTCAACATCTTGATATCAGAGATTGTCCCTGGTTAAACAGTTTTAAATCTGTAATTGTTGGTTCAGTTTCTAAAGAGAGATCAGAGAAAATAAGGCTGCTTAGATTTAGAGCTTGGCTGAGCTTTCTCATGACTCTTTCTCCCCATCAGGATTTCAATGAAGACTATTCTGATCTGGATGGAATAGTGGAGCAGCGGAGACAGGAGATGGAAGAGTCCAGCAGCTCAGGCTCACAGACCCCAGAGCTGGAATGCTTCCAAGGTGATTGGGATTGTGGGTCACCAAAAAAATAAGAATGGCTTAGCTCTCAGTTTTGCTTCTGTAATCCACCCCTGAGTGGAGTCCTAGAGAGTTACATGGTTTTTAAGGTTTTCCTCAAAGCCACAATAGCTGCATTTTCATTATTATCTTCCTTAGCAATCCAAACAGGCAATGGCTTGGTCAACAGCAGATCTGATTTGTCACTACTGCATCCAGTTGCTTATCAGTGTACTATTTTGCTCCTACATCCTCCATCAGTTATGCTAGCAGAGATATAATGTAGATGTTCCTCTTTTACATAAAAGAAAAACAAGTAAAAACCCCTATTCTAAAGTAGTTCAAGTCACAGCGTGTCTTCTTCTAATCTATACGAATAACATTCTGTACTGTGGTAGCTTTTGGTCATCAAAAAGAGTTCTTTTTGACATGTTTTTGTGAGTTTACTTTTTAAAACCCCATCTTATTCTTTGCAGTTCTTAAGACACTTGAAGATACCATCCAGAGTTGTTCCTTCTTAACACTGCTGTTTGTAATCTCATATGCCTCAAGTTCTTTGCCTAATTAGCAGGAATACTGTGTAGAAAGTCACTGCACACAAGTTCATAAGTATGGCAGAACTTGGTTTATGTAGCACATGCTGAATATTATTAGCAAAACCTAGGGTATTATTCTGCTGTATAACTAATATATTAATGTATTGTTATGGTGTTATTACTCCGGCTTCCATCTTGACTATAATAGAATTAGTATCATAAGAAACTTTTACCCTTACTTTTAAATTAAATACTGCCCTTTTTACAGCAGTTTTCTGTCCCGTTAGTTTTAATTAGTTTTTCTTTTTTGCTATGTGTCTTTTGTTCAGCAGTATGATTTGCTTTCATTGGTCTTCGGTATTTACTGTGTGTTATAGTTAATTGTTTGTTGTGTTTGTGAAGCAGTAACGGAATTGTGCTGTCATCACTTGCCACATGAATGCTTCTGAATAATTGCTTAACTTGCTGTCTTTCTTCTTTATAGCTAATAACTACTTCAAAACTTTCTGTTTTCCTTTTCCACAAATAAAAACCAATATCCAGTTAAAGAATCACTCTAGGAAAAAGAACTGAGGGGTGAGGGAGAGCACATCTGTCACAAGTGAGATTCTGTTTCTTGTGCATCATTGGAGCAGTCCAGGGTGTGCAAGTAAAGCCTGAAAAAAACTGAATGTGACTGGATTTTTCTGTTCCAGCCTTTTCAAGACATCATCTGTATTTAAAAAAGTCAAGAAATGGGAGCTATAATCTCCTTTTTAAAGTGACAATGCAATATGTCCATATGTTGTTGCTATTAAAGTCATTTGGAATCATTAGCATATTCAGTCCTTTTGAGAGATGACTTTTGTGTCTGGTATTTCAGTGGTAACCTTCAAAATTTGCACTGGTTGCCACCTTTCAAATAATCTGGAAATGTAAATGCAACATACAATCATCCACTTCCAGTTCAGGTGCTTCTTTATATTTTGTGATGATGTGGAATTAGTATGTAAGCTGTTTTAAGGCTACTAAACCAACTGCTGCTTTCTGTCCAAGTCCATAAGAGCTCCTTTTAAAATCCTACTCTTCCCCTGCTCCTTGACTAACTTAAGCTACAACAACTTCCTTTGACTTTATATCTCAGCTTTGTTAAACATCTTGCTTTTGACAGATTATCATATGATTGAGACACAGACTCACTTGAAAGTTTCCAAGACTGAGGCAAAGTCTGTCCGTTCAGATTCACATGGCAAACGTGGAAGTGACGGAAAAGCCTGGAACAGTGCTCAAAATGGTAAGGAGTCAAGGGCAGATCTTCAGCTGGAGTTAGCTGAGATAAGTTTGCATAATTATGTCAGTTCACAAATTTGGAAAATCTTTCTTGTTAATCCCTCTGTTTATATAATCTGTTTGATGCTTCAGAAGCCCATTTGTATGCTGTGGTCTGCTTTGATCAGACTTAACATTTGGTTCTTTTCTTTGCAGGCCATTCTGAAGCCTTCAGGTTCTTCCATAAAGTGAAGTCCCAAAAGCTGTTGTCTCTGAACCATGTACTTGTATTTTATGCAGTTCTGTAAGTTAGCAGTTAATAACAAGATTGTCAAAATATTGGGGTTAATTAATATAATCTAAGCTTCACTTAAATAAAGGGAATTATTGGGAACTGCAGCCTTTATACTTTTCAGAAGTAGAATTGCTGGGGCAGGCTTACTTAAGAGGCCTTTTGGTTTTAAAAGCAAAGGATTTTTGCTTCAGGAAATGTTGATCTATCAAGTAGTTAAATAATTTTATTTTACATGTCGCTTAGCAAAGTTGTACTCAATGCTCAGATTTTCGTAACTGTCTGAATGCCACTGAGTATTCCTGAGATGTTTATCAGAATGGTACCTTTATTATTCAACATATACAAGTAACAATTTAAATAAATTAAATGTCAGGTACCTGTAAATATTCCATTAAATTATGTACCTTATTTTTTTTCTCTTACAGTGTCTGTGTATTAATATTTTCTACCTTCTACATGAGATATAAAATCAGTGTGCTGGAGGAACGTCTTATTTCCATCACATCCTTTAATTCACATATTAAGGAGTAAGATACACTCTGTAAAATTTGGGGGGGTTAATATCTTCCAGTATCTGTCATGCTTACCTATTTTCTTCAGAAACTGTGATACTGTAGTGCCCTCAGGCTACTTCAGTGTCCTGTAGTTCTTATTCTAGCCTTATCTCACAGCTTTCTGTTTAAGAATTTCAGTGCGAATGTGATATGTCATGGTTTACTACTGCCAGGAAAATGTTTCAGATAGCTGTAACTTCACTGTAAACTGCTGAAACAACCAGTTCCTTTCCAGAGCAATGATTCTGTGGAAAATACGTATAACTTCTGTCTTCAGTCTTCATATCATTTGATTAGCCTAAGATGACAGAAGGTACTTCGTAATCTTTGGGCTAATACATCTGACTTGCTTGTAAAATCTTCTCTGAAGCTTTGGGCTGCCTATTCTCTTTATAAACTGGTATTGTTAATTTTTTTAGTTTTTTTGATCTGTGTTGCATGGATAGGAAACACGCAAAAATCAAATGGAGAGGTAGTGCAGGGGCATACACCACAGTGGTATGCCACTGTGAGTTTTATCAGCTTCCTGCTCCTCTCTTAGGACAGAAAGCAGTGAACTGGATACTTCTGAGAATACTAATTTATTTATTCAGCATTAAATTTTGCATTAATACTTTGACTCTTCTTATAAGTTTTTTTCTAAGCTGCTCTGCAAAACATGGCTTCAAGTCATTTGTAAATTTCAGTGCAATACCTGCAGCTGCATGCAACATGAATGGGAATGCTAGTTAAGCACCGCCTGAAAAACAAGAGTGAGGAAATAAAAGAGATGGAGCTATACCCAGGCTGTGCAAAACTAACTGTGGTGTATTTCAGACCTGTAGCAAGCTCTTGAATAAGTGTGCTTATTAATTCAACTTTCTTTTGTGATCTATTAATGACAAACAGGTCACTCTGACAATGCTCTTGTGGTCATACTGAACAATGACTGTGCTACTTAGGATCCAGCTGCTCTCAGCTGTCTTCTGTAGAAAGCAATAGGACTTTTATGCATGTATCAGAAGACAGAGCTAGGTTCTTGATAATGGAATAGGAAGGAAATGGTTCTTTATCCTAAAATACAAATGCAAACCAACAATGCAAGGAGGGGTGTAAACCTACCTCTAATAGGCAATGTCAAAAGCCATTTTCCCACTTTTGGCGTGTTTATTAGCAGGATGCTGTGTCCCTCTTCTGAAGCACTCTCACATGAGAAAATTCTGTTTTCTGTTGCTCTGATCCTAAGCAGTACAAGATATCTAATGTGCACTTCTACAGTGTCAGGGAGTTGGGCTTTTCAATTTCTTCCAAGTCACAGAATAAGGAACTTTTTTCAACTTATTTCCAGTGGAAATAGTTGTAAAGTTTTCCATCCAAACTTCTGGAGAATGAGACCACAGTAAAAACGCAGTCAAAAGTGCAGAAGTGACTTAGGCCTTTGTTTATGTACAAGTACAGTTAACAATGTTGCCACTGTATTCCCATCTACATGTATCTCTCAGTTCTGTTTTTCTCTTTTTTGCTTCTGTAACATTTAAATCTTCATTCTGTTCAACAGACATCCACTGCACCAAGGTTTGGGATCTCATCTGCAAATTAATGCTGATGACCTTTGTGATGAGTTAACTGCTAACCTTATAAAATTGGAAAAGGTAACTTCCTTTATGGCATAATGCAAATGCTGATGCACTAATCAGGTTCTTGCTGAATTTCTACAGTCTGATATTTTGAAAAATGACAAGTTACCCCCAGATTTGATACCAGAACCTGGCATGTTTTCCCACACAAAGGCCTGGTTTTTGGAGTATAAATTAGGCCAAGTACAAGCATTGATATGTGTTATATTGCCCTAAGCTAAGGCTTACAGCTAGGAATACTAATAAACCAGATACTTCAAGGGAGGTTATTGCATGTAATGATCTCAAATTTTTTTGTCCATCAATTCTGAACTATTATTTGTCAAACTTTTCTGTCTGGGACTTTTGTGTAATTCTCTATACCTGACCTTTACTTTTTAACATCCTCTAATTGCAAAACTAAATATACCTGCTGACTTAAACTGGAAACCTATGCAAAAGAAGAGTGGGTGTGCAGACCTTATTTCCACTGCAGGTGTTGTGGTGGGCTAACTTTGGCCAGCAGTCAGACATCCACCCAGTTCTTCTTTCACTCCCCTGTCCTAGCAAATAGGATGAGAAAGCTCATGGGTCAAGAAAAAGGCAGTGAGATTGCTTACCAGTTACCATCACAGGCAAAACAAACTCAACTTGGGGAAAATGAATTTACTGTAGTACCAGTTAGAACAGATTTGGGTAGTGAGAAAGGACAAATGATACACCACCACCTTTCCTTTCCCCTTTTTCCAGACTCAACTTCGCTCCTTCCCTCCCAACTCCTTAGCCCACTCGTGCCCCCCAAGTGGGGCTAGTAAGGGTGTACAGTCAGTACATAACAATTTTTTCTCTGCTGCTCCATTCTTCCCCCATTTCCCCCCTGCTGCAGCATGGGCTCCTCCAAGGGCTCCAGGTCTTCAGGAAATAACCACCTTCTCTAGCATCGGTTCGCCATAGGCTGCAGCATGGACACCCTCTCTGGCATGGAGCACCTTCTCCTTCTTTTCCTTCCTACACCTTGGTGTTCCTTCGGCTGTTTCTCATCCTCTTACTCTCCTCCTGTCTCTTGTGGTGTTTTCCCTTTTCTTAAGTATGCTTTCCCAGAGGTTTCACCACCAGCTGTGCCCTGCAGTAGATGCACTGGAAGCTGCTGGCAGGGCAGTATGGGGCAGCCCCTGGCCTCGCACAGCCACTGCCCCTGCAGCCCCCTGTCCTACCCCTGCCCCCAAACATTGACAACTGAACCCAGTACAGGAATATAAAATGTCAGGTGCTGGGAACACATCCACTGGCCAAGCGTGAAATAAAAGTATTAGTGGAGTGAAAACAAAAGTTACTTGAATTACTATGTGCTTAAGTCACATTGGATACTGTTGCCTCCATTTCTAAAACTATATGCATGCCAAGGTCTTTCAACACCTTTTTTTCCCAAACCAAGTTTCTCAAGCAGCATAAAGCTGGGGTTACATAACATTGTTTGGTTTTGTGTGCAGCATAGGTTTTACAGACTGCCAGAAAGAGGTTTCTGCCCCCACATCTCCACCCCCTTGGCTGTGGAAGTCTAGAGTAATGCTGGCATAACCCCTTTGTATGTCCTGGATAGTATCAATGTGAATACAAGGGGAAAATACTTACCAGATGATGACCAGATAAAATCTTTATGATCAAATTAGGTCATTTAAGAGGTCGCTGCTTTCCAGCTATCTGGGGCAGGCTGGCAAGATGGTTGATGGGAGACCTTGCTTCGTTTCACTGGGAAACCAGCCAGCCATTTGCAGTGGGGCTAAGCACTTTCCCACTCCCTTTTATGGTCTTTATTTAGAGACACAGTAAAAGCAGCTGGATGGTCAGATCATTCAGCTATTCCCAGAGAAGTGACCCTCTGTCCTGAATTAACTTAAGTCGTGTGCTTTTTTCAGTTAGTGCGTACAGGATTGGCCCCTTAAAGTCTTATGTTGTATTTGCCAAGTACTCAAGGCATAGTCAACCGATGTGCATACAAGCTAAATGAGTATTGCCTGTAGCTGCGTATTACCACATCCCAGTCCTCTCTAATGTAGATGAGCAGGATGTTTGACCCTACTCTTGAACTGAAAAACTAAATCTTTTAGAAATTAAATCTTATTAAAAGAGCAGAGTTACTGCAGTCGCTTAACTGGTTCATAGGCCTCAGTGAAAAGGGCTAGTAATTGGCTGGAGCTGGCTTCAGCAACAAAGATAACATTGAAGTTCCAGTGTAACTTGTCATCTCTCCCCTCACTTCCTGTCTGACTCCCAGGGGACGTGTCCCACTATATTCCCCCCTCCCTCTGCTTTGAAGGAGAAGGAGATGAAAGGTGGATAAATAGGCTGTGTGAAATAGGTTTGCACAAATCATCCTTGAGGGTGCAAATGGCTGCTGTTGCCTTCAGTGTAACTGAGGGAAGATAACCTTAGTACACTGAATCTGGCAAATGGGACATACCTGCTAATGGTTAGAAGTCCTTATTTTGCTGCACCCGTATCCCAGCCAGCTGTGTAGCTGAAGCTGTTACAAAACTATTTGAATTACCCACTTAAATCTAAGAGCTGCAGCTTTGAAATTTGAGGCTTTTCCTGGGTTTTTATCAAGTTCAAAATAATTGGGTTTCTTCTCCCTTTCTTTCTAGCTTTAATTTTTCTTCTATCTTATTTTCTCATACCAAATGAAGGAGAGAGTCTGCAGGAGGAAGTTGCAAGAGATACTTGTAATATGAGAGCTAGGTGTGCTGCTGGCTGATCATATCCAGATGTTTCCTAGACTCTAGTATAGGAAACATTTAACATGAATACCATTAGTATGAATAGTTGGGACATAATTAACATGCATGCAGAGTGTCTTGATTGTTTGGGGTCCCTTTAAATGCAATATAACAGTTTGTGCCTCCCAATTATTTTTCTCTCTTTTTCTAAAAGATACAGAACAACTTACAAAAATTACTTGAAAATGATGAATGAAGCATCAAAGTTCTTGGACTGCTTCAGACCTCATTCTTCTCTCTTGACAAACAGTTCCAAAGGAGCTCTGCTGGCCAGAGTTCAAGCTTTATTTTCAGTCCATGCCAAGCTTTAAACTACTGTAAAGCTTATGTCATAATGCAGAAAGTCAGTTTATTCTTGAGCATGTTCCTGTATGTTTTGAAAACATACATGTTTTGGTCTACATGTATCTATATGTTTTGAAAATATGGGGATTTTTTTCTTCTCTTTTGTGTGTGAGTTAATGGATTTTATAGCTTGCTTGATTCTAGACTTGCTTACATCAGTGTAAACCTGGTGCATTTTGCCTATTGTCATACAAGTGTAAATGGGAAGATTTCAGTCATGACTCGTGCTGAATTATTGTGTGCATGATCTGGTATCTGTCTAAGCTGTGGTTATGGACCAGTGCTGGGCTTTTCATTTTTATACTTTGTGCCCTGGCATCCCAAAGATCAGAAAACAAACACCTCTGGATTTGGTAACATGAAATTCTAAATGTTTAAGGTGTGCTCCATTCTCAGATGCTGTAAAGAGGCTCAATTCCATTGCATCACTGCTGAGGGTAAGGTCTGTTTCTACTGGGGATTCAATTTCCATTGAAATCAAGCTTGAAATACGTATGGACTTGCCAACTTAACAATCAAGTTGTTTATGAATAGCAGTGTGGGGGATGACATATCTGCACAACTTAGAAAAACTGTTAGGGTTTTTTTGTCCACTCATACAGTCTTTATCCATTAAGTTAATCAGTGTGAAGACCTTCAGTCATCTTTTCTTAGAGTTGCATGGGGTTTTGGATGGCTGAGCAAGTGCAGTTTATGCTCCAGTTGATGGAAATCTAGTCTTAGTATGTGACTCCAGGGACCAGATATTTTCACATAAAGGAATTGGCGAATTTATGATGCAGCAATATGAACAATCAGTAGAGTGGATGAAAAAGTGGACACCTGCTTTTTTATATCATACTGCTTTTTTTCATAGTGCCTAAGATAGGATAACTGGGGAATTTTAGCTTTCTGACTCACCAAGCAGGCTGGTTAGTTTTTAAAAAGCAGTATTTAGGATAATAACAACTAGTATCTGTAAAATAACAGTATTGTTTGTAATATGCTATGCATTTTATAACCATTTCTGTGAAATGTACCTACTTCATTTAAATAAACTTATTTAAAGCTACACTTTGTTATACTGTAATTTGGATGAACCCAAATTACGTCCATCATTTTTAGTTACACATGATATTCATCATGAGGCTGATTCCTCACAGTACAAAACCCAGTACCCAACACAAAGAATTAAGATGTGCTTCCTCTCATTCAGCTGTACTCAGTGTCTTCCCAGACTGCAAAGATAGAACAGTAGAAGCAAATTTGGCCCCCAGAGTTTTGAGGAAATGTTAGAATCATAGAATAGGGGTGGAAAGGACCTTAAGATCATCTAGTTCCAACCCCACTGCCATGGGCAGGGACATCTCACATTAGACCATGTTGTCCAAGACTCCATCCACCCTGGCCTTGAACACTGCTAGGGATGGAGCATTTATCACTTCTTTGGGCAACCTGTTCCAGTGCCTCACCATCCTCACAGTAAAGAACTTCCTTATATCTAACCTCAACTTCCCCACTTTAAGTTTGAAGCCATTACCCCTTGTCCTACTGATAGAATCCCTGATGAAGAGTCGCTCTCCGGCATCCTTTTATGTCCCCTTCAGATACTGGAAGGCTGCTATGGGGTCTCCACACAGCCTTCTCTTCTCCAGGATGAACAGCCCCAGCGTTCTCAGCCATTTTGTGTGGGAGGTGCTCCAGCCCCTGATTATCCTCATGGCCTCCTCTGGACTTGCTCCAATGGCTTCATGTCCTTGTTACGTTGAGGACGCCAGAACTGTACACAATGCTCCAGGTGAGGTCTCGTGAGAGCAGAGTAGAGGGGCAGGATCACCTCCTTTGACCTCCTGGTCACGCTTCTTTTGATGCAGCCCAGGACAGGGTTGGTTTCTGGGCTGCAAGCACACACTGAAGCTGGCTCACTTTCAGTTTCTCATCAGCCGACACCCCAAGTCCTTCTCTGCCCCCAACCTGTATCTGTACCTGGGATTGCCATGACCGAGATGTAGGACCTTGCACTTGTCTTGGTTGAACTTAATAAGGTTGGCATTGCCCTATCTCTCAAGTGTGTCAAGGTCCCTCTGGATGGCATCCCTTCCCTCCAGCGAATCGACCAAGCCACACAGCTTGGTGTCGTTGGCAAACTTGCTGAGGGCGCATCAATCCCACTGTCCATGTCACCAACAAAGATGTTGAACAAGATTGGTCCCAACGCTGACCCCTGCGGGACACCACTCGTTACTGTTCTCTAAGTGGACATTGAGCCGTTGAATGCAACTCTTTGCGTGTGGCCATTCAGCCAATTCTTTATCCACTGGGTAGTCCATCAAATTCATGTCTCTCTGGTTTAGAGACAAGGATGTCGTCTGAGACAGTGTCAGACCCTTTGCACAAGTCCAGGTAGATGGCATCAGCTGCTTTGCCTCTGTCCATCAGTTCTGTAGCCCCATCATAGAAGGTCACCAAATTGGTCAGGAAGGATTTCCCCTTAGTGAAACCATGCTGACTGTCACCAACCACCTCATTGTTTTTCACGTGCCTCAGCATTCTTTCCAGGAGAATCTGCTCCAAGATTTTGCCAGGCACAGAGGTGAGACTGACTGGTCTATAGTTCCCACCTTCCTCTTCTTGAAAATGGGGGTTATACTTCCCTTCCTCCAGTCATCAGGAACTTCACCTGACTGCCATGACCTCTCAAATATTATGGACAGTGGCTCAGCAACTTCATTCACCAGCTCTTTCAGGACCCGCGTATGGATTTCATTAGGTCCCATGGACTTGTGCACATTCAGTTTCCTGAGATGATCTCGAACCTGATCCTCTCCTACAGTGGGCCTAAGGTCTTCATTCTCACAGTCGCTGTGTCTGCCTTCCAAGACTTGGGTGACATGGTCAGAGCACTTGCCAGTCAAGACAGCAAAGAAGACATTGAGAAGCTCAGCCTCCTCCAAATCCAGGGTAGCCAGTTCTCCCGTTAGCTTCCAGAGAGCCCGCATTACCCCTAGTCTGTCTTGTGTTTGCTACATACCTATGGAAGCTCTTCCTGTTGTCTTTCACATCCCTTGCCAGGTTTAATTCTAAGTGGGCCTTAGCTTTTCTTACCTGGTCCCTGGCTTCCCGGACAATGCCCCTGTATTCTTCCCAGGCTGCCTGTCCTCGCTTCCACCTTTTATAAACTGCTTTTTTCCTTCTAAGTTTTCTTAGCATCTCCTTACCTGTCCATGGAGGCCTCCTGGCCTTTCTGCCATACTTCCTTCTAGTTGGGAGGCAAAACTCCTAAGCTTGGAGCAGGTGATCCTGGAATACCAACCAGCAGTTTTGGGCACCCCTGCCCTCTAGGGCTTTATCCCATGGAACCTTACTAAGTAGGTTCCTGAAGAGGCCAAAGTCTGCTCTCTTGAAGTCCAGGGCAGTGAGCTTGCTGCATGCTCTTCTCACTGTCCTGAGGATCTTGAACTCGACCATCTCACGATCACTGCAGCCAAGGCTGCCCTGGAGCCTCGCATTTCCAACCAGACCCTCCCTGTTGGTGAGCACGAGGTCAAGCATGGCACCTCTCCTTGTCAGCTCCTCTGTTACTTGCAAGAGGAAGTTGTCTTCCACACAATCGAGGAGCCTCCTGGATTGCTTGTCCTGAGGAGCTTGAACTCGCCCATCTCACGATCACTGCAGCCAAGGCTGCCCTGGAGCCTCGCATTTCCAACCAGACCCTCCCTGTTGGTGAGCACGAGGTCAAGCATGGCACCTCTCCTTGTCAGCTCCTCTGTTACTTGCAAGAGGAAGTTGTCTTCCACACAATCGAGGAGCCTCCTGGATTGCTTGTTGTGGAATAATTAATGAACATGATTTAGAAATTAAACTTATATTTAAAAATGTAGCGTTGTTCACACCAAAAGGAAAAACAGGCTTTCAGGGTAAGATGCAGCTGCACGTGGTATGCCAGGTTTTCACTCCACAGTGGTTCCTGTGGCAAAATTGCTTGACAGAAGAGGATGGAGCGGAGTGGAGATTCTGCAGCCAAGCTCTGTCCCAGCACCAGCAGAGATGGGAACTAGGTGGTACTTAAAACTGATAAGCTGCATAGTTTCTACCCTGAGCCAACAGTCCGTCATCTTTTGGCAAAATGCTGTCCTTTGAGTGAACTTTGCTTCATTATAATACATTTTAATATAAAAACACACCTCCATCTCCAATGCTACCTGCCTCCAAAGTGAGACCACCCCTCACTGAGCATGCTTTTTGAATTTCTTGTGGTATATACCCTTAAAAGTGAAGTAAGATAATTTTACACTAGTAACAATAAAGGTATGTGTGGCCAGAGTCACTCAAGCTCCACCTTGAAGGTGAAAAATAGTATAAAAATGGCCTAAGGAGGGGGTGATGTTAGGGAAGACATCATCGTGGACAAGTCGAGGAGGATTCCATCAGCAGATTACCCTTGACTCCTGGGACCGGTCGATGGGCTGGACCTTTCTTACCCCCATAGGGGTGCCTTTGGGTAAGACTTGCACTGTATCCAGTGCTTCCCTGGGAAAATTGGGAATCTCTATATAAAGTTACTTTCTATTTTTATACTTTAAAGCCAGGCTGTGTTATTCATAACTTTGTCACACATTTGTATACCCTATTATTTGCACATGCTTTTGCAGACAATGTATTTATCACCAGCAATCTGTAAAAATCTGTGTCTGTTGCTTCAATAAACTGCACTGTTTAAGTAGCTAATCGTAATAATTCTCTCACTGAACACAACCAGGTCCTTCAGTGTGGCCGCGTTAGTTCATGAGCACAATTAGACTGAAGGTGCAGTGCACTATTAGTGCATCTGGAATTGGGATTGTTCAATATGTTGAATGCGACTGGACTGATAGTGGTAAATTGGGCATCACTCAGAATCTAAGCCTAGCTGCACCCAGCCCCTCTAATATTTGAGGACCAGCTGGAATGCAAGGAGGTTTATTTTCTGCCAAATTGTCTTGCCTTTTAACGCAACACTTGTGCTGGGCTGTACCATCCCTCCAACAGATATAGGGGTAGTTGAGTCCCCCATGAGGACAAGGGCCTGCGAGCATGAGAATGTCTGTCTACAGATGGCTTCATCCACAGAGTCCTCCTGATCAGGCAGTCTGTAACAGATCCCCACAGCAATGTCCCTCATCTCTGTTCTCCCTTTGACTGACCCAGAAGCTCTCTGTTCGCTTAATGGCTTTCTCAAGTGATTCCTCCTTCAAGGATATTGGATGAGAACCATAATGTTGAGGCAGCTTACAGATCCCCAAGTTTGCCAATGACAACAAACCAAGAGGAGAAGTGGACATTTCAGAAGGGAGAGCCACCCTGCAGGAAGACTTGGATAGGCTGGAAGAATGGGCTAACAAGAACCTTACGAAGTTCAACAAGAAGAAGGAAGACACAATCCAGGATTGCAGCACAGGCTGGGATCTGCCTGGCTGCAAGCAGCTCTGTGGAAAGGGACCTGAGGGTCCTGGTGGACAGCAAGCTGATAGGAGTGATCAGTGTGCAGCTGCAGCAAAGAAAGCCAACAAGGTGCTGAGTTTCGTCAACAAGATCATCTCCAGCAGAGACGAAGATGTCATTATCCCACTTGGCACTTGTCGGGCCACTACTGGAATATTGTGTTTAGCTTTGGTGCCTGCTATACAAAAAACACGTGAACAGGCTGGAAGGGGTCCAGAGAAGGGCCACAAAGATGATCCAAGGACTGGGAAGCCTCTGGGTTTGTTCAGCCTGGAGAAAAGAAGGCTCAGGGGAGACTTATCACCATGTTCTAGTATTTAAAGGATGGCTACAAAGAAGACAAAGATTCCCTTTTTACAAGGAGTCACATGGAAAAGACGAGGGGTGATGGGCACAAGTTAGTCCTGGGGACATTTTGACTGGACACAGGAGGAAAATTTTTCACAATTCCAGCCATTGGAATAATCTCCCCAACCAGGTGGTGGTTTCCCCAACACTGTGTTCTTAAGATTCATCTGGAGAGGGCGCTGGTACATCTTATCAGGACTGTGCTTTTGTCAAGAAAGTTTAAACCAGATGATCGTTGAAGTCCCTTCCAACCTGATATTCTATGGTTTTATGATTCTATGAAATTAGTTACTTTTGTTTCTTTTTCCATCCTTTTCCCTATTCTCCTCTTCTTCCACAGTTACACAGCTTATGTAACATTTTGGACTCTGGCCTCATCCTCTCTGTTCTTCTTTACTTCCCTCCCTTTAATTCTAAGTAACAGAAGTCTGTAGTTCTGTTTATGGTTTAAAAATTGATGCCACAATTTACTTTTTTCGAAGGAACTTCAAGGAAACCTTATTATACACAGCAACTGAACTGAGTTAGCTTGTTACTCCTTTACAGCAGCAAGGATGTGTTTGCTAGGGAAACAAGGGGAGAGGGAGAATATTTGGCATGTGACTCATGTGAAGTAGGCAGGCCTAAGTCCTTATCATTAGACATAAGCGAACAAAATAATTCCTGGGCTGAATGGGTAATCAGAGGTGGATGCATGCCCTTTGGCCCACTGCGGCAGCATGCCAGTGGAGGCAAGTCTGGACAAAGGCGTGACAGTGTCTTTCCAAATGGAAGAGAAGCAAATTGCACTGCAAAGAAAGAGCTGGTGCTTAGCACTTGTGACCCTGTAGTCATGTCAGCTCATGCTGCAGTCAGTGTGGCCACCCTCTTCTCTGCTTTCCATGTGGTACCTTCACTCCTCCTTCTGCGAGAGGGAGGATGAAGGATGTCTAGAGGATGTCACGCTGTCCATAGTGTGGCACAGCTGGGCAGTGTGTATGTAGTGCTGTGGTGCTTCCTAACTGGGAGATGGAGCACATGCAAAACCCTATGGGGCAAACTTCAGAAGTGTGAGTGGAGTGATTCACTCTTGTGACTGAAGAGGAGGGGTTTGTCCCAGTCCTGTTTGGGGCATAAGTACCAATAGCAGTAATGAACAAGGAAAAGCTGCTTCCTGTGAGGATGGGAGTCAAGCAAAGAGTAAAGGGGCTTTTCCTCCCAGCATCTGTGCTAGGCAGTGAAAACAAAGGCCATGAGGAGAGGTTGTGCTGTTGGGTAAAGGTGAGGTACTAGTTTGCAGAAATAGGTGGAAAAGATGTGCAACCTCAGGGAAGTCAAAAATCTACACCAAATGCTTAGCACAGAGTGTTCATAAAACTCAGTTATTATTTGCTGCATAGTCTGCCTGGAAATCTGTTTTATTAAAAGCAATTTTCTTATTTCTCTTGGGTTTGTTTTTCCAATTTTGTCTGTCTGTTGTCCCTCAGAGTATGAAGGCTAGAAAAACAACTGGCTTCTACCAGCCATGAAGGACCTAGTAGTAGTACCACATTCTGGCAATATGCTTTGAAACTGCAGATGTATAGAAGGCAACAGGGACACATCACTAACTAATGTTTTCTCTAGTTGTAGTTGGCGATCCAGTTATTTTTTCTTAACAATCTTATCCCAGCCTTCTTCAGTTCATACGAGTGCTTATACTATAGGAGGGGGAATTAAAAAAAAAAAAAAAAAAAAAAAGGAAAGAAAAAAGAAAGTGACAAACAGCTGAAAATTAATTTTGAGGAAAAAACTCCAGGACACTTGGGTTGTTGGGGGTAGGAGCCACAGACAAGACCTGACTTTTCCACGCATATTCTGCCAATGTCCAGCAGGGACTCCTTGCATCCTGGCCTCGCAAGACTAATAGAGTGTTTTTCTCTACTTCACTAGTATGAACATGTACCAAATAGCTAATAGTCACTGGTGGAGGTCGTGTGGGGGAGAATTGAAGTATATTATAGGCATGATTTTCTGATGTTTTAGAACTCATCTATCTTCAGGCTGCTGTCAAGAGGAAGAGTCCTCCTTTTCATTTCTCCCCTCTTCCATATTCCCAGTTGTTATTTTCTTCTGTATTTTCACAGATAGTAGAAAGGAGGGGAAAAAGTAACGTGGGTTTGGAGAGGCTGGTTGGGTTGGGGGGTTGTTGAATTAGTTTTGTGCCAAACAAATTGCCTTAACTGGCTTGGGCTGAAGGTTATCAAGTTTATGATGCTGTTAGTGTGCAGGATACAGCTGGAACTCTAAGAAGGAGAAGTATTATAAAGCCCCTTCTCAGCAGAAAATAAAATGTAGTAACCCACATTAACATTTGAGAAAAGACGTACAGATATGTGTGTGCACGTATTTCAATTTAATATTATCACTATTTTCACCTGAACCTTCCTGCAGGTGTGTAGTAAGGCTCCCCACTTCCTGGTAAGCCTGCACTTTCATTTCCAAGTTCCCACCTAATAGTCAGCTGACAAACACTATATAAAACTCCAGGGTGGTGTTACTGGCTCCGCCGCAGCTGCCAGTGAAATGTGACTCCTAAGAACACCGAAGATTTTGCATTTACAGAGGCAGGTGTGATGCGCAGTAATGATAATGAAAAAGCTGTCTATTCAGATGGAAAACTGAGCAAGCAGCCTCTGTGCATATACTTCTCTAAACAACTGAGGAATAACATCACTTGGAAGGATTGTGCCAGCACCTGCTTTCAGTTTGCCTAGTGAGACTGTCTGAGCCTCACATGCAAATTTGCCCAACAGGGAAAATTGAGTAATCTCATTTGACGCTCCTAGGTTTATGGTTTGAACTCAGTGGAGCTTTCTGCTAAACATGGTTGCATGTAATGAGACTTCACAGAAGGGATGGTGTTTTTCTTTCCTGGGTTATAAAATCAGTGTAATACCATTTTGTGATTGTGGAGCTTTGTGATAGGCTGTTGTTTAGTGAAGAGCCTCAACAAACTGTGCCAGGAAATTTCATTTAATTGTCTCTTAAATTATTCCCTGGTTATCAGTAGCCTTCCTGGATTAAAGAAAAAATAAAATCAAATGCACGTTTTAGAACAATTTACTCTGTATGCACTAACTCAGCATCTCTTGTAAGATTCTGTTCCCTGAGCTTCACACAATGTTATGATGCCTGTAACTACTCCTGTCCAAAATACAGGCATTCACTTGTGCATGCATAGTTGGGTTTAGATCTTCTGTTTTTCCTCCTGGTGACATCTACTGACCCCCAAGTTTCCATTTAGTCAAATTGTCCAGGAATACTGTGCCTACTCAGATTAAATCTAAAACGGTTCGAGTGACTAGGCCTATGGCACTGTGGTTAGAGCCTGTGTCTACACACCTGCTGAGTAGAACCCTGAAAGAGGATGATCCCAAGAAGGAACTGATTAAAAAATTGCTCTGAGAGGATGCCAGCAAGATCAGTATAATAAGAAGAAGCTTTTGTCTTTCTTATGTATCTGGTAACATCTCTTTTCTAATTTACAAACAAGAGGCCAGGCTGCAACATCTTAGCAAGCAGACTTCGAGCAAGAATTCAAGGCAAACATATGTTAGTGAAGCATTCCACAAACTTGTGTTTCTAATAAGAAAGCATTAAAATATTCCAGCTATCCCCTCCTGAAGTTGCAAATGCTTTGCATGAAGCAGTTTACCATTTTTCCCCACTATGGGCAGTATTCGTGCCAACAGTCTTTCCTCTCCTGGAAGGTCCGAACACCTTTCCAAGAGTATAACTGTGGTTGAAGGAGTACCACCCTGAGTTGGATATCTGTTTACCTAAGCAGACCTCTGTGCCAAAAAACTTGAAATTATCTTCTTGAAGAGAGTGTCCTAAAATTTATTACCCTCCATATACATTTCATACTGACTGGGCTCACTAGCTGCCTAGCTGACTCTGAATTCAGTCCAGATAGCGCTTTTCTCCCCATTTTTTTTTTCCTTTTGTTCACTGTGTGTGGACCCTGTGCCAGTGTATTTTATTGTGTATGTGACGTTCTTGCCTCGCCAATTTTTGTTTGGATACTGCTTAAAAGTTACTTTCGTTCTTAAAGTTGAAAAGGTATCTTTTTCCAGGGTTCACATAACAAACAGCAAGCTCATGTCATGATGGTCCAACTGCATCGTGTTGTAGAGGTGTGACATTCTATATTTAGCTTCATAACAAGCATTTGTTAGTCTTTGGCAATGCAGGTAGTTCGGACTGTACAGTAAAGACTTTCTCAACTGCTGTTCTCACATTAATGGTATTGATAAGGCAATTTTCCACTGACTTGGCATTTTAGCAGTGCTTAGCAGAAGATTAAAGGAAAATCATTACAGTGTGCTGTCAAGTACAAAATTAGAAAACAGCTCTTTGCTCTATCTACAGATAGATAGATAGGGGCTTCTTCGAAGAAGAAAAGTTAATAGGTAACTTAATTATAACCTTACATGCTAGACCTGGCACACATGGCAAAATACAGCTCTGAATCCTTCCCACACTTGCAGCTTGCTATCATGGCAATATACACATGTGACCACACTCTGGAGCAGGGGCAAGGTAGGAAGAAGTCAGCTTGTACTAACAGCTGTTTCTGCGACATATGTAATGAACAATGAACCTTTTCTCACAGATCAATCATGTGAAAAATAAATGCTTTATGACACTGGCTTATGATACTAGCATGAAGAGATGTCTTTCCATGTTTTCCCCCAAACAGTTTGAAGCAATGCTTCTAAAGACTCTGATCAATAGTAAGGGCTTTAAGGAAGATTGTTGTTGAGCTGGAAGTCTCAGACTTCTTGTTTGTGGGAACACCATGTCCAACACTTTTCTTCCAAGTCCTTTCATACATTTCTGATGATGAAATCACACTTAGACTATCACAGTGTCTCCTGCCATGGAAAGACTTTGTGGTTTGGGGTCTAATTGAACTAGTAAAAGCACAAGAGTTGGATTGGGGTTAAAACTAAAGAAACAAGAGTGCTCAGAGCTGGCTATTGAGAGTTCCTACAGCTACTCCCTCTATCTGCTTGTAAGCCTACATTTACCTTCTTGTGCTAACAGATTTGACCTGGATTCAAAAATTGATCTGCTAAATATCAACCCATCCAAAACCAACTTTCCCCCTTGTTATTCCTATTATTATTATTGTTATTATTATAGTAGTATCATACTGTATTTTAAACTGTTCTTATATAAACTGTATTACTAAACCGTTCTTATCTCGGCCCGTGGGTTTACACACGCCCGGGGTGGGGAGTGAGTCAGCGGCTGTGTGGTACGGAGTTAGTGTCTGGGTTTAAACCAGGACAGAAAGACAACATAGTATCAAAGACAAGCCTGTTCAGCAATGCCTGAAATAGTATTTTAGGAGGAGTTGTGGTATTGTTACTTTTCCCCTCTGTTGTTTTCTGTAGTTTTACTCCATGCAAAGTGAAACAACACAGGAAACTGCAAGAATGTTCTGAGGCAAATTCTCTGTACACCCGCCCTGTACCCCTCTGCTTCCCCAAGCAGCCATGGGTACAGATGCATGAGATGGGCCAAATGCATCAGCAGCAGTAAGTTAGGCTTCCACACAACTCCAGTCGCGCTCCTTAACTGTAAGCATCAGTGAGAACTCCTCTTAACATATGACAATGGAGGATTACTAAAGAACAATGTATTTGTCCTGTGAACATTTATTTGTTTGTGTTCCCTCAGGAAGCAGATAGACTTACTTACTGCAATTGGACCTCTACTTCCAACCTATAGAAATCAGATTTGGGGTTTTTTAAGTTTTGACAGCTTTTAATGTCAAGTTGGAAGCATGTCAGCCATAACAACTATGCCTCAGGGTAAGATGGGCTGTAAGCTAAATGTAATATTCATTTTACTCCTGCAAAATCAAGGTTATATGCTGGTGTACTTCTCTGGATTTTTTCATTCTTTTTTGAATAGTGAAATCAGTCTCCAGGCACTGACACCAAACAGAAATCATCTCCCTCATCTCTTCTTTTCTCTGCTTACTAGTTTTATTCTCCCATTCACTTCTTTTTCATGAGTCTGCTCTGATCTGCTATAAGAAGCATGGCCATCAAATCCTGGGTCTGTTTTAAGGTTTACAATAAGCTCTTTAAGCTAATACTAGAAATTCTATTTATGTTTCTGCATTTCGAGAAAAAAATGTGGTTCTTTTTGTGCTGGTGATGTACAGTATCAACTGTACAGTGTGCTATATAGTATTCTTTTCAAAAGCTTTTTTTTTTTTTTTGTCTTTCTGAAACCAACCTTTTTTTTTTTCAGCTCCCAGACTGAGAGATCTTTAAGCTAGTCTGATATCCAGAGTGTGGGTATTTATTCTGGTCTGAATTGATCCATTCTTTCTTATACAATGTGCAAGAATGTACTGCAAAACCAGATGTATTCAAATCACACTGGAAAACCAGAGATGTTAATGTCTAAATCATAGCACATGCTTTTCTCATTGTTGTGTTTTTCCTCTAACAGTTTTTCCAACAAGGTAAAATCTCTTACAGTACACTCAAGAGTGGATGAGTGTGCATGTAAGAGCTATGCTGCTTTAGCCACTAAATTATTATTGCATGATGTCCTGGGACACCCTAGAAGGGTGCTTGGGAGCCTGGACTTGGAAAGCTCAGAGCAGCACAGGATTTATCCTACTGCCCTTTCCTGGCTCAGCATGGGGAAGTGCGAGTGCCGCAAACACCATCCCCAAGCAAAGTCTTTCCATTATCTACCTTCACTGGGAAAATTTTAAATCTCTAGCTATTTCACCACTTTTACTGGGTGTTACTTCTGGTGCAGTAACCACTACTTAAAGCCATGTGCCACCAACATTGGACGAGGAGATGCACTTCTAGTGCACGCTTATCCCACACTGGTCACTTGTGGAAGTCCTAAGAGGACTTCTCCATAGAGGAGAGAACTATTCCGTCCTACATTGAACCTGACACAAAAAATTCAAAGCAAGTAGGATTGCACACAGGCTAACAACCACAGCCTCATGACAGGAGACTGCAGCATTCTTATCAATCATGCTGGGATGAAAAGTGTAACATTAAGTGCTGCAAAAGTCTGCCATCATTGCAGGGTAATGAGGATGTGCAGTTTGAGCAAATGAAGCACAGATTTTTTATGCACAGAAATGAAGTCTCCAACATTGTCCTCGTATCTGTCATCAGTCCGTAACAAATTTTGGCAACCTTATTAAGAAAGTTGATATAAAATTGTCCCATGGAAAAGTATTATCTAATCAATTTCTGATCAAGAAATCTTCCAAAGGATGAAAGTCTCTGTATTGTGACGGTCTTTATTTGGACTCCCCACTGCTTTGTATCACATACAATTGTATAACACATGTGGTAATGCAATTTAAGTGTGAATTGCTGCAGTGAGTAAATGTATACTGCTTAAGATGTCTGAGCAAACAGTGGCTTCTGGCTAAGGGCACTGACAGCCTTTTGGTAGCAGTGAAATGCCAGCACCTGAGAAGCAGCACTGTGCAAGTTGGTGCCACGCTGCTACTTTCAATATAGGCTTCTTGAGGAAAAATAAAAGATCAATATTTTTATTATCAAAATCTAATTGTCCTCATGAGGGCACAGTTCAGGAAGTGCAAATCAGCCAAACAAAAAAAAATATCCATTCACACCTCTGTTGCAGGCTCAGTTGTTCTTCTTGTTCCTCTAAGTCATGTGCAATCAGCCCATTTCTCTCCTAGGGATGGTTGATGAGTAAGTTGCTCACTTAGGATTTCATTCACAATCGCATGTGTCATGAGCTAGGCCATGGGAGTGCAGGGCTTTCTGAATAAACCACACTACCTGTCTTTCTGCCACCTCTCTAGCACTTGCAGTGAACAATTCGTCACAAAACAATGGTGGCCAGCTACCTCATTATTATTTGTTGCACCACTCAGGGTTGAGCAGCTCACAGTTATGTGGTTTAAGCCCAACCAATAACTCAGAACCACGCAGCCTCTCCCTCACTCCCACACTTCCCCCCGCCCCGTTCCCAGAGGGATGGGGTGGAGAAGTGGAGGAATGTAACTCCTATGGGCTGACATAAGAGCAGTCCAGTAACTAAGGTCTAATACAAACCACTGCTGCTACCAACAATGATAATGATAAGGGAAACAACAAGGGGAGAGGACACAGTTACTCACCACCCGCTGACCGATATCCAGCCTGACCCAAGCTGTGATCTGGGCCTTCCAGGTAACTCCCCCCAGTTTATATACTGGGC
>NW_009935913.1:47234-47892 GCF_000696875.1 Nestor notabilis
AAAATGACTGCGGTAGATCAGCCCAGGGCAGTATCCACCCTTTATTCCATACCATTAATGTCATGGTCAGATCCCATATTTTAAAATGTACCATCACTTTTTAGTTCATATATATACATATACACCCACACCCACACACAGAGAGGTATCATTTCTTAGTCCATGGACCAATCCCTATAAAGCTGCTGAATTCATCCAGTCCATGATGTCAGGCTGCATCTCTCATAACAGTCTTTCAGGGCAGGAAGGACGGTGTGTAGTGTTGGGTTGTTGCCTGCTGATGATGCCACCGAACTCGTCTGGTCACTGCTGAGCTCATCTGGTTTCGTCCAAATTCATTCTTTGTTGGGGTGATGATGAGAGGGAAGTCAGGGCCAGTCACTGGTGACCTGAGGACAGTTCTGCTGCTGCTGTTGGCTTTTCCCATGACTTTATTCTCTGCTGATGATCATGAC
This sequence comes from Nestor notabilis, assembly GCF_000696875.1. NCBI lineage: Eukaryota > Metazoa > Chordata > Aves > Psittaciformes > Psittacidae > Nestor > Nestor notabilis. Next base: position 47,690 of record NW_009935913.1, read on the forward strand.
AGCACATATGTTCTTTTTAAAGCCCAGAGTGGTGGCGATGGGTATCTAGGTGATGCGCTATAGAAGGGTGCTATAGTGAGTTCATTGGCTGTTTTACTGCTAAATCAAATCCCCTTGAGGTACACATCTGACTTCCCCATCTTCCTGTATTACCCACCAAGTATATGTGGGTCCTGAGCAAAAGCAACCCCACAAGTGGGTTT
>NW_009935914.1:0-74011 GCF_000696875.1 Nestor notabilis
ATTCTATGATTCTATTCTATGATTCTATATAAAGGTATAAGGAAAAGGGACATTCAGTAAAATGCTACCTGGTGAGAAAGCTGCAACCATTTATACCTTGCCTGAAATGCTCCTCTTCACCTGACTTTATAATAAGCAGTCATTTCAGTCCCCTCTGATCACTTAGAGTCCATTAGCAGATTTCAGCCCAATTTGACAGAGACACCTGAAAGAAAATTTAGTCTCCTGTGTGTATAGTAAAAATCATTGGCCAGAACGCAAAGAGAAACACAAGGTCCCCATGGGGAGACAGGCATGTCTTGATCACCTGGTTTACTGCCCTAGAGGTAGCCAGTCAACAGATCAGCACATGTGTGGTGGCTGGCCATTTAGCACATAGCCAGTCCTGGACTAACCCTGCCTGCCTCTGCACTAGCACAGCTCTCCCTGAGGCCATGATGGGGAGAAAAGTTTATTGCTGTGGAATAGAAACCAGTTTTGCAACAGATCTGCTGCTGCCTGTGTGGGGGATGAGGCGAGAACAGATAGCCCAAAAGCAGAATGAGCACTCACTCATGAGGACCTGGGAGGCAGAGGGAAAGGATGGTGGCTGGTCAGCAAAGGAGCAGCATGGAAACAGGGTCCAGATCACCACATACAAACACAGAGTTGCCCATGTACAGACCAGGTCTCTGCTGGACTAAATGAGGTCTGTCTAATGAAGGAAGAGTCCCTTGCTAGCAGGAAGGGGACTGAGCCCTCAGGTTGAAAAGACAAGACCTTGGGCACAGAAGATCTGGAGCACCTTGATTTGGGTTCCAAGTAGTGGCTTACTCCTCCTTTACATAAGGACAGGCAGAATAGAAAGAAATGTCACTAACCACAAATACCCTGCTTGCTGAGAAATGGTATACATGAGCAGACAGCACATTCAGCAGAGTAGTTGCACTGTCCAGTTATGGCCCTTCCAGGAAGAATTCAATTCCCACACCACACACACTATTTACAGCTATGAAATGTTGTCCATTTTTGCAGTGGATAAAAAGATTCATATTTTTCACTAACAGCTCAGCAGATGTTCTCTCTCATTCCTGACATTAGCTGTTCAAAAATCTGGGTGAGATGTATCTATCCTTTTAGTCACATGCTGCCAGTCCCTAATGTAAAGCACGTACACAAACTGAATTAATCAGAACTGATCTTGCACTCATGCTTTCACAGATACTTCATCCTTCCACCAACTTGTCCACACTTCCCTCTCTCCCACTCCCTTCCTCTCCCAACAACAGTAAGCACAAAATCATAAGAAAGGAAAAAAATCCACCACAACACAACATATTAAACAACAGAGCAACTTAACTAGACCAGATGGCATCCACGAGGATCTGAAATACAAGCATGCATCAATTACTGCAATATTCAGCCTTCATAAACTTTCAACAAATATGTTCACATAAACAAGATGCTACATTCTGCATCCTAATTAATTTTCCCATTTGTACAAAACCTCTTCCAGGAACAAAAAAAAAAAATAAATAAAATTAACAGAACACTTGCTCAAAGTGTTTTTTTCCTTAAGGGACTGAAAGAAAATTCCAGCTCTTTTGTTTCAGAAGAATACTTGAAACCCTTTCTTGATTTTTGTAATGAACTGGAAGGAGAGCTGATTTTACCTGCAAGTGCAGCTTTTTCTTTGAAGGGGGGTCCTATACACTTAGATGAGCAAAAAATTTGCTTTTGCTTGTCATTAGCATGACCAGGGTTCAAGGGAGGGGATTCTCAGCCTGTACTCTGCTCTCATGAGACCTCACCTGCAGCCCTGTGTCCAGCTCTGGGACCCCAACACAAGAAGGATGTGGACTTGCTTAAGAGAGACCAGAGGAGGGTCACAAAGATGATTAGAGGGCTGAAGCACTTATTCTGTGAAGACAAGCTGAGAGAGTAGATATTTTTCAGCCTTGAGAAGGGAAGGCTCCAGGAAGACCTTATCACAGCCTTCCAGTACCTAAAGGGGTCCTACAATAAAGCTGGAGAGAGACTTTTTACAAGGACCTGTAGTGACAGGACCAGGGGGAATGGCTTTAAACTGACAGAGAGGGGATTCAGATAAGACATTAGGACGAAATTCCTTACTATGAGGGTGGTGAGGCCCTGGCACAGGTTGCCCAGAGAAGCTGTGGCTGCCCAATTCATGGCAGCGTTCAAGGCCAGGTTGGACAGGGCTTTGAGCAACCTGGTCTAGTGGAAGATGTCCCTACCCATGGCAGGGGGGTTGGAACTGGATGATATTTAAGGTTGCATCCAACAAAAATCATTCTATGTTTTTATGATGAAATGTGAAATAGGAAAGGAAAAAGGGAGCCTGAAGGCAACAGCGATATCCCAAGCCAAACTGTAGAGGAAAAACAGAGTTTTTCAAATACCTGATTCTTTGACTCAGTAACTGAAATGAAGAGGTGGAAGTGGGAAGCCTTTCAGAATGAAATCTGGGCTACTCTGAAAATCAAAGTGACTTTGGCTAGGCTGAATGCAGCTTCGTGCTGGCACTGCTTCTTGCTTCACTGATTGCCACATTGCTATTTGTGTGCAAATGATATGGGGTCAAATCTTCAGTAAGTATCACAGATGGTCTTAAACTAGGAAAGATTGTAAAATCATTTGTGAAGAGCTTAGATTTATTTTTTTTACCCTCAAAATAAATACATGTCTACATATATATATTTACCTGTCTTATGGCTGGCTAAGAAATATAACCACTATTTTGCTTCTGAAAAAGTAATTCAGCTATTATCTCTTAGCTGTCTGTCTTTAAGTGAAAAAAAATCTCCATATATGTTCCCCCTCCTCATCATTCCTTTTCATTTGAGATATGCTCTGATATTTCTTATTTGAGAGAGTTGCACACAAAAGACACTTCTGCCCATGGTTCTAAGAAAGGGAACCCCCACCATAGAGATGACCAGTTCAGGGGCACTAGCCCCATCACACCTTCTTCTAAAAAGCAGGAGCAACTCCTGAGCTCTGTGGCAGGCCTGGACATGAGGCACCCCCCACAACAAGAAGCATGGCCCTGAGAATCAGGGGATCAGTCTTGCCTCAGAAAAGCAGCTCACACAGCAGCATCACTTGCTTTTGGGATGTCTCTCCCCAGTAAAAGGCACCACTGGTGGTCGGTCCTGCCCAGGGCTTTTTTCATCCTCTGTTCAGTAGGGCTGGGGAGCTGCAAGGGGCACATCCTTGACAAGACACCCAGGCAGCTGCAATGCGGAAGGACTTTTGCAGCTGGCAGTGCTATCCCAGCAGTGACCATGCAGATAAAAACAAATGACTTTGTGGTCTGCTTCGGAGCACATCACCCTGGCACCTCCCAGCACAAAACTGGTTAAAAAATCCCTATCCTGATCACCACTAAGTCATTGTTTTACCTACATAGCTTAGTTCAGTTTGTGGCTTTGCTATGTAAAATGGATACAGTGCTTTATGGCTGTGCAGGAGTTTGTAAAATTACATATTTCAGCTACAATAACATCTTTTGTTATGGAAAAAGACCAAAATGGAGCTAAATGGAGCTAATGGTTTTGAGGGAGACAATGGCTTCTATTCAACACAGCAGAAATGCCATAAACGCTCATTTCTAAGGAGACAGAAAATGCAGGTGCATTAGTTTAGAGAAAGAATTGTCAAATATGACCTGGCTGTCAAGGAAGATGGAAGCAGAGAGGTATGCAATATTTCACATGAGGGAGTCTGACAAAACTGGCATTGTCGTCAATCTCAAAATGCCATGTAAGTGGTTAGAAAACTGTGTTTCTCTAGGATAACTTCATCTAGGTGCTATTGGGCTCCACTTTAAACAGTGTAGAAAGATGCTGGATTAAGAGCTTTGATTTTATCCACACCCCAACCACCTACCCCCCGCCCTTTTTTCACTTTTCCCTGAACTAAGTGCCACTTGGATTCACTCTGGTGCTAATGGCACCACAACCCACTTATAACACCAGGACATGCTTGTTGCAGGTTCTTTTCCCCTCATTCATGTGATAATTCTTCGCAGAGCAGGTGATCGGTGAATTCCTCTCCCTCTCTAAGCTGCTGGCAGTCATCTTGTTCAAATTTGTCATCCCTACGTTGCAGCAATTTCTCTGACAGCAGGGTTGTGGGGTTTTAATGCGGGGTTTTCTTTCTTTTTCTGATAGTTCTGCCTTTGTGTTTCTTGGGGCACCTCCTCTGCAAGGCACAGGGCACCATTTAAACCACAGGTACACTGGGGCACAGCATCCTGAGCAACCTCTCAAGACTTCAGTGCCTTCTCCAGAGAAAGACTCTGCTCTGATGCTTTCCTGAAATAGATAATAAATAAATAAACAACTATAAGCCCCCTAAACAACAAATAAACCCAAACCAAACAAAGAAAACCCCAACAGCTAAAGAAACATGAAGTAAATATATATTAAGATCTGAGTAACACTACTTATCTAGCAGTAAATCCAGCTCCTGTGAAAATGGAAACTCCCACCAGTCTCTAAAGAACCAGGGCGTAAAATTAACATGTAGTATTTTAGATGGAAACAGGCAAAGTATAGAGTATAACCAGAGGACAAACCCACTAGTAGGTAAAGTCCATAGGCAGCAGTGGTCCTTATTGCTGAATCTGCACAAATTCTTCCGAGATTTGTGATTGCCTACACAGAAATGCCTTCCCTCCACAAACATCAGGGCTGGAATCTGTATTTAACCCAGCTGGTGGTCAGAAAACAGTGGCAGGCAGAGAGCTGTGAGAAATGTCCTGGTAAACCAGGTCTCAAAAGACCCAGTGTGCTCACTTATAAGAAGACTGGAAACAAATGGCTAAGTTTATTGGCCACGAAATATCTTGTAAGCCATTAGGAGTAATGTAGTGTAGGAGATAAGATGGGTCTACCCCAGAGGAGATAGTCACTGTGGTTTTTTCAAGGGAGGCAGGAGACTAGCATATGGAGAGGATTCAGTGGCTAGTCTTGGAGCAGCTCAGCACCCTGGTCCTCAGCCCAGCCATAGCCAAGCACCCACCTGCGTTGCATCAAGTTACACATCCACTGTGTGCAAGGACCAGAAGGAGTTGTGTGTACTTGATAATGCTCAGGTGTTACCATCCATTCCTGTGAAAGAAAAGAAGATGGCAAAAGGCCTTGTGGGCAAAAACAAAACAAACAAAAAAGTTGGGGCTATTTAGCCTGGAGAAGAGAAGCTGCATGGAGACCTCATAGCAGCTGTCCAGTGCCTGAAGGGGGCCTACAAGGATGTTGGAAACAGAGTCTCCATGGGGGGCTGTAGTGATAGGGCAAAGGGTAATGGGTTCAGACTTAAACAGGGAAGATTAAGGTCAGATATGGGTTAGATACGGGTTAGATACCCAAACCATTCTATGGTTAACTGCAGCAAGGAGATCAGAGCTGCTGAGAAGCCATGGCCTACATGGAAATTGACTGCTTGCCTTGACCATGCCCAGATCCCTGCCAGAGTCTCACCTTAATATAGGGGGGCAGGGTTTCCTCTTCCAGCCTCTGCCTTGACATTCACGGCTGCCAGCACAGGGAATGGAGCTGCCAAGCTTTTGTCAGAGGCTCACAGGCAGCAAGCACTTTCTTCCATCTTCTTTGCCATTGCACAGTGAATCTGCACCCGCTCCAGTAACAAGGAGCACCTATCTTCAACAGTAGAAAACTGAAGCCCTACCATATCCTAGCCCTGATAGACCACACAGCTCAGGTCCCACAGTGATCAGTGCCAGGGCTACCTGGGCATTACTTCCATTAATTTTCACACTCACACATGGCTAATACATGATAGGTCTTAAGCAGGATGAGAGTTTCTAGCAAGACAGTGAAATAATTTCTTTCTCAGGTCAGCACCTCATCTTTGCTTACCATCAAAACTTTCGTATCAACTGGAGTTTAATTCCAACAAGCTGGTAACATACCTAGATAGCCTACACTACTGCAGGTGCATAGTAGCAACTAGAAGTAACACAAGAATGTCAGTGAGGAAACATATGCTCTGGACTGTGCTTGGGTGTGTTAACCAAATTAGACTTACAGCAAGAATTCAGCACCTCTTGCAGTATTGGCTGTGCCTAAACCGTCTCTCCTCAGCTGACCACCCAACCAGAGTAACAAGGACCTGCAAATGATGTTACTTGTATTTCTGATGGGGCTTTTGGGGACAGACCTAAGAAACAGGGACAGTTACAGCCCACTGTGCCTTTGTTTAAACTCCCCTTATCCAAGCAGCATCAGTCATAAGATGCTCTCTGCCTCTACTTAGTTGCCCTTTCAGTACCAAAACTTCCTGCTGGCTTCCACCTGATTTTGGCAGTATCTCTCATCCCTATCCCTCATTAGGGCACAGGAACTCTGAAACTCATTGCTTTCCAGGCAGAATTTAATCAAGGTTTAAATGGATTAAATTTAACCCTTCATAGATTAAGGTTTAACCTTAAGGTTTAACCTATAAAGGTTTTACACCTTCATAAATGTTCCACACAAATGTGGAACTAAGGGTCCCAAAGCTAAATGGAGCTTGGGTTAGAAGCTTGCACAAGTAGGCTGCAACAAGGACTAGCATTTAATTGCAAGAAGGTTTTACTTCAGTGCTACTTTTGCCAGGGCCTGGTAATAATTTGGAAAAGCACACTCATAGAGCCAGCCAATGCAATTAGAAATACAGAAAAAGCCTGATTGGTTTTCCATGTATGAAGCATTAAGAAAATTAAGGCATTTCTCTCCAGTCCAAGTATTGACTGCAATTATAGATAGCAGGCACCCTATGCTGCTATAAAATATTGAATTGCTTTTACATTGCTACCTCTATAGTTTACTATTTAGGGACAGGAGAAAGGTTGCCATTTAATGAAGTGCAGTTTCACAGAACAACGGAAAGGAAGCCCATTACTACACAATACTGCTGCCCTTTCCATTATTAGCCTGAAAGCACTTGGCAGATGAATAAAAACAGGTTTAAGCTTGCTTTATTATTTCTCTAATGTTGATTTGCCCTGAGCAGGTCACCCTCTGGGTAATCTCTGCTTGGAAGAAAGATTCCTATCTGACAATAATGTATTTAGCATATTTCAATTTCTCAGAGTTTCAAGTGGCTCTCATGGTATGGCCAGGGCAGCCATGGGTCAGATAAAATAGATTGCCCTGCAAGTGTTGCTTCAAAATTTGTTCTTCAACTGCTGGCATCAGGCAGCACCTAAGAATTCAACCACTGTCCAAAATCACTCTGCTGTCTCCTAGTTTTACAAGTGGAAACTAGCCTTGGAGACACTGATTTATCTGTGACCTTGGACAGGTCAGATGGACTCAAAACAGGTGACAAAGGGGACCTGAGGACACAGACCCAAAGTCTCTGTGGCACAACTTTCCTATCTGGGAAACAGCACATCTTTATTTCATACCTATGAATGAGAGGCACTCTGGTAAAGAACATAGAGACAAATAGTCTCATCATAGGCCACATACAATTATTGAGAGCAGGTGAAATTGCCCAGAGGCTTGTCAAATTCTCCTGCACGCTACAGAAGGGCATGAGCATGACCAAGGAACTGCTGGGCTGAGCAGGCTTTGTCAGAAACCCCTCTCAAACAACAAAACACAAACCAACCAACCAACCAACCAAACAAGCAAATTAAAAAACACAGTGGCTCAAACTCAGAAGGTACCAACAAACTATGTTTCACTTCTAAAAGGCATCATACATGGTGAAACCTGTCAGTCCTACCCAAGAAGATTCAATCACAGCATTTTTGTGAATGTGCCACCCTGAGCAGCAGTTATCATAGAAAATAAAACAGGCAGTTTCCTTTCCCTTGATCCCACTTGAGGGCAAAAGATTGAGAGCAGCCCTGGGGAGGACTTGGGGGTGTTGGTTGATAAAAAGCTGAACATGACCCAGCAGTGTGTGCTTGCAGCCCAGAAACCTGCTGTGTCCTGGGCTGCATCACCAGGACCATGACCAGCAGGTTAAGGGAAGGGATTCTCGCCCTCTGCTCTGCTCTCGTGAGACCCCCTGCAGTCCTGCATCCAGCTCTGGAGCAACAACACAAGAGGGACATGGACCTGCTCGAGTGAGTCTGGAGAAGGCCATGAAGATGCTCCAAGGGCTGGAGCACCTCTGCATGAAGACAGGCTGAGAGACCTGGGCTTGTTCAGCCTGGAGAAGAGAAGGCTCAAGGGAGACCTTAGAGCAGTCTTCCCCTACCTTAAAGAGGCCTACAAGAATTCTGGAGAGGGACTTTTGACAAGGGCATATAAGTAACAAGACAACGGGGAATGGCTTTAAACTGACAGAGGGGAGATTTAGATATTAGGAAGATGTCCCTCCCTGTGAGGGTGCTGAGGCGCTGGCACAGGTTGCTCAGAGAAGCTGTGGCTGGCCCCTCCCCGGCAGTGGTTCAGGGCATGTTGGCCTGGTCTAGTGGAAGGTGTCCCTGCCCATGGCAGGGGGGTTGGAACTGGATGATATTTGAGGGCCCTTCCAACCCAAACGGTTCTGTGATTCTATGATTGACAGGTGTCTTTCCTGACCCAGGGAGGGAAGTGGCTAATACCTGGCACTTAAGACTTAACTTGGTGCGGAGACAAGAATAGGCTCATAAGATAATCCTACTATCCTAGTAGTAAAGTAGACTAACTATGGTACTCCCCAGGTTGCCATAGCTGCTGTAATGAAACGTGACTATTTTCTTGCGCAGATAGATAGGTACAGGATCTCACTGCAGGAACCCCACATCCGAGGGGACCAAGTCAAATGGCCTGCTGCAGGGCCCACTAAGCATCTGATTTGTTTACTCACATTACACTGTTTCACTACATTTTGCTCAACTGAGTTGACTGAATGTTTTTTTTACTTCCTTAGCTCACAACATGATTTTAAATCTACAAGGAAGGCATCAGTTAAAATTCCTCAGAAACAGAGCCTGTAATCGTACCTCACTACAATTTTGTATCTAAATAACTGTTAGAAAAAGTAAAAGTCAGCCTTTGGAGTTTAGCACTTTCAAGGCCTATCAGAGAAAACTAAGGTTAAACCTGAATGTAATTAGTTCCAAGACTTGGAGGAATAAATACTAGAATAGACTAAAGTCATATTTAACTACAAGATACATCTGCTGACAGCCAGATTAGCTTGAAGAAAGACGACCTAGCTACAGTTGTGGTTTTTGCTCTACTGAAATTATTACAAAGAGCCATATGCAAAAGCAGAAGGCATCACTAATATCCTTTGATTAGCAAGATTAAAGATCTGTTCTTACTACACAAGGCCTTGTTATCTCTTTTGTACTCACAACCTCCTGCAAAAAGTAAAACAGACAGCTAGGCAAAATGAAGTGAGATTGATCTCATTCATGCATACACTTAACACACAGTAGAGATATATACCCCAAGGCCTATCCAGGGCACTATCTTCCACTGTTCCAACATTTATACTTACCTTACTCAGGGAACAGTTACCTTCACTAGTAAAAGCCTCCAAAATCTCTACATCAAAATGGTTCAGCCCTACAACCATCTTACACAAGCATCCTCTTGCAATGACATCCTAATTGATCAGTCAATAGACATCTCAACACAACCAATTAACACATCTTAGGTCTTTATTTCCTTGCTATCCAATTAAAAAAATCTAAAGGTTATTTCTTTGTCAGAAGAAAATTGCTGATATTTCCCTTTGTGCTAAGTCGATTTAAAAAAATAAATAAATAACTTGAAAATAATCACAGGTGGACACGTCTCCCATGGCTACATTTTCTATTTGCTGTTTGAAGTGCCAGATGATCTTTACCAGGTCAACAGCCTAGACTGTGGGGTGGTCTGAAATCCAGTTGATTTAAAGGAGTAATTTTAGGTAAGGTAAGCTTGTACTGGGAATGTCATTATAAATAAAGCTCTGAAAGTCTCAAAAAGTCTCTGAAATACAGAGATGAGTGGTTTCAACAATTTGTTGTTTAAGGTTTTAGGGATTGTGACTTACAATGGCCTTACAAGTGTTGTACAGTAAAGTCCTAACTTTCAGTCTGGTAAGAAAATGACTGAGGGATATAAAGGTCTGGCTGAGAAGGGACACGTCACAGATCTAGATGCTTTGTGAATAGTTTTTACGCCCTGCGCCTTTTCCACCAGGACTTTGAAAAAGATCCTACTGTTCCCTGTAACTTATGATATTGGTACCTTCCAGACTTCTAAATGTCCAAGGACCTTCTTTAGAAGTTAGCCAAAGCCTTTGCCGTGCACTTCTTGTGAAGCTCCGATGACCTGATGGACCAACAACTCTGCACAGATTTCTTTCTAGAAAAAATGCCATAAGCATCTAAAGGAGTAAACCAAGTTGACTTACAAGTACATTGGCCCAAAACAGAGGAAGAGAATTGTTTCTTGAACATTATTTTCTGGATGGAAAGCAGTTGCCAGAGCAACTGGGTTTACAACAGAAAGTGTTAAATTTTGGAGCAATCATCTTTCCTGTAAAGCAGCAAATCTTTCCTAGTTGTCAAGAAAAAAACCCACCACCCTCTGAAATACCAAAAACATTAATAAAATCATTTCCACACTCCATTAGGGATGTAGCCATAGTAAATAATGAGTTTATTTTGTTTTCTCCTACTGGCAAATTGCCTTTTAAATTTTAATCATCTCTCTAAAGCAGCTGTCAGAGTTCTTTCTTTATAATGCATTTATATACTGTATATTAATTTCATTGCTAGTTTTGATACATAAAAAATGGCATTGCATTAAAAATATAAATAAAGCACAGTGGCATGCCTGCTGGAATACAAAATGCAGCAATGATTTCATCAGTATATCAAAGGAGAGCTCAGAGTGCTCTCTCCTTCCTAGCAAGCATTTCTCTTGAGAAACCAAGGCAGATTTAGTCAGAGCTAAGCATGAGGAAAGAGTTTCTGTGCTGGACTTCAAATACATTGTGAGACACATTAGACAGAATTTTCTACTCTAGAAAGATCTCACATTGTGCTTTGGGAAATAAAAGACACATCGATGTGTAGAAATGTTGAAAACCTGCAGAAAAGATTACGTTTACCCCTCTGTTCCATAACAGATGTTCTGATTTAGTTGCCTTTATAAAGCACATCACAAAAGGGAATAGTCATTTTTCAGGGTAGCTTGACTTATAAATCCTCCCATGGGCACATCCCCAGGGTAGTCAAGTAGTTACAAATCTGGCATGACCGAAATTTGGGTCCTTAATGTTTTATTTACTGTTATAAACCCAGTTTGCAGAAGATAGTGTAATAAACAAACCCAAATGTGGGGATGGAGTCACAACTGTTCAATAAGCTTTCCAAAGTACACCCATGAGTAGCCATTCTTGACACCCCAAAGGCAGGAGTTCATCACACAGCTACTGCCAAGGGGCACGGTACATAGTGTAGATACAGACAGGTGACATTTGGAAAGCAGAGTTTGGACATGGAACAAGGCAGGTCTGCAGACACATGTGGCTTCATTAAAAATTGTACTTCTTCGATTGCTTTCAGTTTACACATGCTAAGGAAGAGATGGTTGTTTTGGGGTTTTAAGAAAATAAAAAAAAAAAAAAAAGAAGTTCCAACACTTCTACGTTGAAACTGCAAAACCTAAGCATTTAACTTTGAAGACAGAAGTAGATTGCACCCACAAATGCACTGGGGTTGGATAAGATTCAGAAGTCCTGAAGCCCCCTTTCCAGATGTCAGCATGTTTGTCCATCCTGGGTACAGCTTCCTAAATATTCCATGCTTTGGCTGCCAGTCTTTGCAGGACTGTATGTAACAAATGTGTTTTCTGGCCCAACAGGAGTTCACTGAGGGGCACACTCTGCTTCTTGCCCCTGGATTAAGTTACACAGACATGACTTCCTTGTGGACTTCCTGACACAAAGTATTTGTATGCAGCAGTACAAAGTCTTCTCAAACAGAAATTAAAACCCAAACCAAACAAAAAACATAACACAAAAAAAAAAAAAATCCCACAAAAAAACCCTAACATCCCAGATTTAACAAATGAGGAAAAAAAAAAAAGAATGTCCCCCATGTTTCACGGCAGTATTGTAACACTAAATATCCTGCTGTTCAAAGTTACTGGAAGCTTTTGCAATGTAATCAACCAAATATCTGTGGCAATGTCTCTCCATTTGAGAACAGCTTCTCATAATGACAGCAAACACTTGCATCTAACAGCCATACCCATCTCCTCCTAGAGGCCTCAGCTTATTACAGATGCTGTCAGGCGAGTGCATTTGGGGAACAAAGTGAAGCCAGGGCCACCAGAGCTCCTCGATAAGCAGCTGAGAGGGGAAACAGCAGCACATGGAAAATCTTGTTACGGGAGAGGGTGCAAGTGATGCTTGTCTAAACATAAGAGGACAAGAAGGAGAGATAAAGCAAGAATTTAAGGAAGCTCTGAGTGGGAAATGAGTGAGTGAATGAGAAAGCATCTGTACACAATTTTCCATAGAATATCTTCCGCTCCCTGGTATCTGGGAGCCTGGACGGAGTCCTCCATGTCTGACAGCCAACAGAAGATATCAGTGTATGAGATTCATAGAAAAGATTGTCATAGCGAGAAGAGCTATATTAAGACCCTAGGCGTTGCCACTCAGAATCCAAGCTTGGGGTTGCAAGGGCCCATCAAGGTGAAAGCAGTTGGGAAGAGAGCCTGTCCCACCACTGAAGAACTCCTACAACCCCTGAGTAGAACGACTCTTGCCCACCTACTGGAATTCAAGCAGATTTTTCCTCTAAGACAGTTAAGTGACAATAGAGAGAGCTCACACAGCCTCTGCTCCCCAGTAGCCCTGGTATGCTGCTCACCTGAGCCCCTGGAGAATCACTGCTGCTCTGATCTTGGGCAAGACAAGACCAACAAGTAGAGGTAAGTTTCACAGTGAGACACTCAGTTCAGTGATTCCCTACCTTGGCACACTGTCTGAAGGCAATACCAGCGTATGCCCCTCTTGTTGCTTTCCTTTCTTTCCTGACTCTTCAGGCATAAATCTCCTTTGCTCTCACTCCCAACCTCTGCCCAAGGTATACAAACAAGACTGGGGAAGCTTCAGAAAACCAAACCCTCCGCTTAGCATGACCAAACAGGTAGAGAGCTGGAGTTTCCACATCTGTCCAAGGCCAGGATGGTAGTTTCTGCCAGCACACCTGCCTGGCACATGTTCTGCCTTCTCTAACCAGCAGGCAGTCTCATTCTCTTTAAAACCCAAGGGCAGGAACAAAATCCCATTAATACTTTTCTCTGGTAAGTCTGATAATAAGACTCACAGAAGCACTACTTCAAGAAACACTGGACACCTCCACTCTAACCTTCCATTAGAAGCAGGATTATCACAAGGATTGAACCAGGGCAGCCACAGCTCATATAGATGAGAGAGAAGCATTTCTTTTAAGTAATTAGTCTGTCTATGTTGCGTTTGTTTCCTGGACTGATTTCCTGCCTTCCTACCCTCATGGAGAATCACTGCTGCTTGTCTCTCTGCTTTCCTCTTTCAGGGCTTAGCTGTCCCTGGTTTCTCTAGACATACTGTCCCAGTCCCCAGTAGTCCCAGTGGATTTGGATCAGGCACTAACCCTCTTAGAGTCTCACACCATCTCTTTTCCTTAGTCACTTTCACTCTCCCAATGACTCTCTTTCTCCCACAATTTATTACTTTTTCCCCAAGCTTTTTCCTACATTATTTTTAAAACTGAAACTTTCATTATTCCTACTGCTCTGGAAAAAAAACCCAATCCAAAAACAAAATGAAAAATCAAAATCACAGGAAACTAACATAAAGGGAAAGCAAGGCAAAACAAACAGAACTTTGCATCTTTGCATTTAACTAATAAAATGGGGGGTGGGGGGAATGCACGCAGAGAGTCTCCAGCTTGTAAAAAGGTTCCCTTCAGAAATTTCACGAGGAGACAGAGCCACTGTAGAGCATGGCTCGAACTTTTTCCTCTGTTGAACCTCATTTTTTCTGTACCATTAAGGCATCGCATGCTGCTTCACTGTTCTGAGTCTACTTCTTGTTGCAACTGGGATATTAAACTGTTCGATGGATAAGTACATGCTAGTAAAGCAGGCACAGGAGAAGACTTCTGGTCAAACCACCTGACACTACCAGGTGACTTGACTTCTCTCTCCAGCTCCGTGTTCCCCTCCTTACTTGGGAAGCTCCTTGACATGTACATTTCCCTCTTGTTTTTCTCGAGAAGTATTAATATACATAAGATTTACTGTGTTGACCATGGGTGATGTAACATCACAGAAGGGTTTAAGTGGGCAAGGACCTCTGGTCCAACCTTCTGCTCAAACTAGGACTGACTGGGACATTACAGCAGGCTGCTTATCCAACCAAGCTTTGAATATTTGAAAGGATGGTGAAGACGCCACAGCCTCTCTGGGCTTGCCTCAGCCCTGCACCAGTCACAGGGGAAGAAATTTTCCCTCTCCCTCATGTCCAACTGGAAATCCCCTTCCTACAGCTCATGCTGTTCTTTTACCATGTGTCTCCTGAGAGCAGTCCGGCTCTGTGAAGAACCACAAAATCTAAGTTTTTGGCAGGATGAGACTTCTGTGTGCAGAATACAGGAGTCCTTTGTCTTTCTTGTACCAAGACAGCTTTCTTGCCTCCTCTCAGCTGCTTTTCCAGGATACGCAGTTGCTACTCAAGGCACAGCACTGTCCTGGAACACAGCTATACAAAGCTCTCAGAGCACAGGGTGGCAGTTCTGAAAGGTGGCAGGAGCCAGCTAGAAATAAAAGCAAACAGAAAGAGCTGGACAGATTTACCCCTTGCTGACATGCTTTCCAAATGCTGTCTTTCAATCCTCCATGAAAAGCAACCTTTTCCTTTTGGAAAATGCCACTGAGTGAAAACATTAGGCCTTTGAACTTCAAACTTCAGAAGATGGAAACAACTGACTCATCCGGTGACGGTGTGTTTTATCTGTCCTGATGGGAAAGGAATTAAGAAAGAGAACTAAAAAAACCAAAATAAATACATATCTGAAGGACAAGAAATAATGAACAAGTTATCAGTAGTTTTAAAAAGCTAGTTGCTATAATCCTGAACAGAAAATCAGTGGAACACATTCCCAATTGCAAAAAAAGCTTCCTTAAAAATCAAGTTGCTTAATTGTAACCAAAGGATTAAGATTTAAAGAAAGAGAGTAGTGTTTTCAATATCTTGTTAGAAAAAGGATGTATTAAACACAGCTGTAATTGAGAGCATGTGCTCTCAAAGGGTATCTCTGAAGCTTGATGAGGAATATGTCATTATATTTTAAGATTTGCCACTTGCCTTAGTTTCCCCATCTGCACTGCATGTGTTTTATCACATCAAGGAAGAGGTGAAAGACTTTGTCTTGGTCTGAGACACAAGGAACCCAAATATATTTTTACCTACTTAGGTACTCCAGGTTTACTGGCCTTTGGGTACTGAATACAGCCACTGTCTGTGGTAAATGACTTTTTAACAGCTGTGAACTCAACATTAGTGCCTTGTGAGCCTTTAACGACCAGCTCCAGCAGGGATAGGACTGAAGACTCACAGCATTCTTCAGTAAAAGGATGGGGGCAAGAGAAAAAGAGACACGACAGGGACAGGAGAATAGGCTAGAATAGAATGTTTCTGTTGGAAGGGATCTATAGTGAGCATCTAGACAACTGCCTGATCAGTTTAGGTTTGAACAAAAGTGAAAGCATGTTACTAAGGGCATTGTCCAAATGCCTTTTAAACACTAACAGAGGCACAGGGCATCAACCACCTCTCTAGGCAGCCTATTCCTGTGTTTGAATGTCCTCTCAGTAAAGAAGTGCTTCCTAATGTCCAGTCTGAACCTCCTCTGACATAGCTTTGACTATGATTCTGACATTCCCATCTGCCCTGTCACTGGATACCAGGGAGAAGAGATCAGCACTTCCCTCTCCACTTCCACACCGCAGGAAACTGTAGAGAGCAATGAGGTCATCCCTCAGCCTCTTCTTCAGAGTCAGCCACTCCTCACAGGACGTGCTTCCAGCCCTTTCACCAGCTTTGTTGCCCTCCTCTGGATGCATTCTGGTTCTTTTACATTTTTTTTAAATTGCAATGCCCAGAACTGCACAAGTTCTGGTACTCAAGGTGAGGCTGCACCAATGCTAAATACAGCAGGATAATCACCTCTTTTGACCAGCTGGTTATACTGTGTTTGATGAACCCTGAGATGTGTTTTTGCCCTCTTGACTGCTGTCTCATATTGAGCCTGCTGCCATCCAGCACCCCCAGATCTCTTTCTGCAGGGCTCCTCTCCAGCCACTCCCCATATAATTTATACTTCTGTCCAGCATAACTCCATCCTAGGTGTAGAATCCAGCATTTGAACTTGCTAAATTTCATCCCATTAATTATTGCCCAATGCTCTAATCTATCTAGATCCCTCTGCAATGCATCTTGTCCCTCAGGTGAGTCAATAGCACCTCCTGGTTTTGTATCATGAACAAACTGGCTAATGGTGCATTCAACTTCTGCATCCAGATTGTTAATAAACATATAGATCAGGATTGGCCCTTGAAGAACACCACTCGTGACCAGTCACCAGCCATTCACTACAACCCTTTGAGCCCTGCCATTCACAGCCAGTTCTTTACCCAGTGCACCATGTACCTGCTCAGCTGGACAACTTGCCCAGAAAGATGCTGTGAGGGACATGAAAAGCTTTACTAAAATACAGAAAAACTATATATACTGACTTCCCTTCATCCACTAGGCACGTGACCTTATTGTAGAGAGATATCAAAGTAGTTAGACAGGACTTTCCCTTTGTGAGTCTGTGTTGACTGTGCCTGATGATTGCATTGTTCTTTAAACGCCTTCCAGTAGCACCCAGAATGATCTTCTCCATATTTTTTCCAGGTTTGTAGTTTTCTGGGTCTTCCCTCATGCCATTCTTGTAAACTAGAACAATGTTGGCTAGCTTCCTGTCAGTGGGGACATCCCAACCTCCCCTCTTTTCCTGGAGAAGACTCCAGCAGTTTGGAAAGGGATGTTTGCATTCATCTAGACATAGGTAAAGGGTTGAGTCCTCCTCTCAGAGCAATTTCAGCACAAGTTTTGAGGAGTGAGAACATGACCACTTTCAGATCTGGGCCAAGTCAAAGGACCTGAACTCTTTTGTATTGAGTTAAGGCCATGTTAGGATCAAGAAAAATGAGGTTATCTGTGGACCTGGGCACACCCAGGGTCTACAGCTAAGATTTGCCACCGACTGACCAGAGGAAGGTGGCCTTGTTCACAGGCTTAAGTCATGCATGATATTAACTTTTGCATGATCTGTGCCTCAGTCACAGATATTTGGAGTAAAACATGTTACGTCTCTGTTTCATTGCCCTAATTCCTCACCCTCCTAACTGGAGGGCTGCCAACACCAACAGATTGAATATGTCTATTGCTTGGTGCTAATCCTTTAAGATATGCAGAGATCTTTCCCTCCATGAAGAAAGTGAAACTGAATATACCAAGCTTAATCAAGTCACCAGAAGCCCTGTCTTTATAAGGCTAGAGAGGGTTGCCGTGACACGATTATAGACTATCAATCAAATGCATATTTCACTATGCCTATTGTCCTTTTAATGCAGGATCAAAATCACTTAAAAAAATATCCCACAACAACAACACACTCACCCTTCTTAAAGCTGACTTCTCTCTTGATACCAAAGAAAAGCCCATTATGGATCTGAAAGGAAAATGGTTTTTTCCTCTAAGCAAACAAGCAGAATTTCTCCCAGCAAAACACTCACTTATATTTTGGGGTTGTTCGTTGGGTTTTTTTTGTTTTGTTTTTGTTTTGTTTTGTTTTTTTTTGTGGGTTGTTTTTTTTTGTTTGTTTGTTTGTGTTTGTGGGTTTTTTGATTTTTGATTTTTTTTTTTGTGGGTGGTTTTTTTTTTTTCTGGTTTGGTTGGTTTGGTTTTTGTTTTTAACATATTCATTTCTGGGTTAAAAGAAACTGAAAAATAATTGCTAAAATAAAAATCTAGTATTACAGTCTCCTGTAGATGCATTTTTTTTTTCAACTCCCTCCTTAGATTAAGTTTCTCTGAAGAGAGTTATAGTATTAGGCAGCAGAATAAAGATCATCTTTATCAAGGTAGCTGCTGAGCTGCAGTATTTTACAGAGGAGAATACTGAGCTTTCATAGTAAAGATGAATAACAGCAGCAGGAGGTGGCAAAATACTGCATTACATTGTCCTAGTTAGTACCAGGAGGGACACATCAACAGGGTGATAAAAGGCACGTTTTCACATCATTCTGCAGCTGCCCATCGTTCTAGGTGGCTCAATGGTTTTGCACAGACTGCCAAGAGGCATGTTCAGCTGGCCTCTACTGCCATAAACTCTGTAACGACCCTAATTAACAGTTGCCGCCAGTTTGTTTGATGGGGTTTCTCTAAAAGCTTTTGCACTCTGCAGCCCACGATAACATGGATTATTTGCATTACCAGAGCATAGATGAGGAGAAGAGTTGTATCTATCTAGCTGAGGGAGAATAAGAGAGATCATCTGATCCCAACCAAGAAGTGGGTGTCAAAGACCTAGGAGCTGAATTTAACTAGACAAGGTGGAATCCAGAGCTCCATAGTGCTGAGCACTAACCAGTTCAGAGAAGCAGCCCCAAAACAAAATAATTTCAAGCCTATCAGGCTATAGGGTTGCCCTGAAGATTCTTTATTATTATTATTATTTGTGGAACCTAAGCAGCAGCAGCAGTAGTATTTTGCTGATCAAATAACATTAGAGCTGATATAGTTATCCTATAGATAGTGACAAGACTGTCAGCTACTTAAACCATACACGCTAGTTCTCTGAAATGTGTTTAGTAGCTGCTTATATGGTATGTTGAGGTTGTAACTATATCCCACTCCTCTCCCCTTTAGGTTCGCATATATATCCTTGTAATGCTTAGGGTTAAACCAGCTTGCAGACAGCTTTTTGAGTCATATACTGCATGTGATTCAGACAACCCATGTAGCCTCTGAGAAATGTCTGAGCCGCAGCTTAAATCTCTCATCACTCACTAAAAAATCCATTAATACCTGGCACTTGGCACAATGCATGGACTGCTGCAAGGTGTTCATTTCTTCAACAGGAGCAAGGACAAGAGTCAGAGACCAAACAAAGTCAGGGTTTTTTTTCTTGTAACTGCTGTAACTAAGACATTCACTGGAGCAGTATGATGCAAGTCACTGAAATAGCTTTGGAGTGCTTGTGGAGTGGCCTTATGCAAGAAACAGTTGGAATTCATGTGTATTTTAAATGGGAAAGAATGGGAATGTGTGTGGAATACGGGTCAACAAATTAAAAGCATATAAGAGACTGGTGGGCACAGGCTGAAGGTGAAGATGGGCAGCTAGAGAGAAAGAGGCATACAGGACAGATCTAGATGGATATTCATCAACAAAGGCACAGACAAGTGTAATAGGAAGAGTGAAAGAAAGAAGCAGTTAAAGGACATGGGGCAAAAAGAGGAAAAAATATCCCCCATCCTAGACACGAGAGAAGCAAAGAGAGCAGAATGGGAAGCAGCAGGGCAGAGGCAAGGAAACCAAAATGCAGAGTTCTAAGGCATCTCAGACAAAGCGAAGAATTGAGATACATGGGAGACTACATCAGAAAAGAGGGCAGAACAATGACAAGGTACTTCATTGCAACAGCAGAGACTGCCAGAGGGGTTGGGATTTCTCCCTCCTTCCCAACAGATATTCCCCAAAACATCATTTATTTTTTTAAATAAATGAACTAGGGAGGAAAGTAACCCAACAGAATTAGTAAACAATGGATAACAGTAGAACTAACCCACTGTGCATAACAAGAAAAAAACCCTTATTGCTGCATTGCTACTGTGTGAAACAAGAAAGCCTCCTGCACCACTGACAGCACAATCTTGTGAAAAACAACCTTGCTTAATTCTTCAGTTTTGTATTTAATTCCATATGCCTATTTTGAGAACAATACCTCACTCCCAAACACTGTGCAGAGGCAGCTTGAATGTAATTCTCCCTATCAAAGGTGGAGGCTGGTTGAAGGGGTCAGCTGGAGTTCATTGCTTTGATGCACCAAGGTAAATTTAGTTACCCCAAGAAACTTTGCAGAACAATCAGGAGACACAGCTTTGAGCTGAAGGAAATCATCCCGGCTGAGAAGCACACAAAAACCAGTGTCCTGCCTAACCCAGCATGCCCTCCTTTCCCAGCCCACCGCAGGAAAGAAAGGGAAGGGAGGCAGCAATTACAACTTCAGCTCCAGTGTTCTGGCACAAATACCGCAATCATTCAGAGCAAGAGGGATATATTCAGTGCACAAGCAGCAACTCCACCATAATTGCAGCAATAATTTTAAGGAATTTATCCCCTGTGTGTCACCTCCAACTGTTTTGTTTAAAAATCAGTCTAAGCGCTATGAGCCTTGTGCAGCAATAGTCTTAAGAGCAAGCGATGATTAGCGGGGCACAAAAGCATCTTAGGAGCCCCTCAGATATAATATACCACACCCACGTACTCTGGTAACAACAGGCCCCAAGTGATTGATGCCTTAGAGAGACATTTAACACTCTTCTCCCCTCAATTTCTAGAAATGACATTTCGCTTAATCCCCCAAAGCAAAAGCACCCATGCTGGGACTGTGAGTAACCAGCAGTGCTTTGGAATTTGAGATTCAAGATGAACACCTGGGTAACAGAGCCCAAACAAGCAGTTACACTCATCCCTACAAACCCCCATACTCTCCAGACTCAGATCATCAGGACCTGTTCAAATCATCAGAGAGCATTAATCTCCAACTGTATTGGAAAGTGCTATTTCTGCAGAAGGGTGCATGCCCAAGACCCCAGGATAGGCAGTTTCCCCTCCAAGCCAGGTTCTTTCTAGACCTGGGAGTGATAACACCCTACAGAGTCATAGGAGGTTAGATGAAGATACTCAAGACAGATTACAAGCGACAAAGCAACCGCTCAGCATCCCTCACTCTTGTATACTCATTTCCATGTTGTCAGTAAGTATGTTGGTACCTGTGACTGGATGTATCTAATTTTTTTCAGAAAGGCTAGGAGTTGTCTAGCTGGAATGAATAGATTGAGTAAAACTGACTGAGCAAAAGGGCTGAGTCACCCTTGCAGACAAGGCCTGAGCTGACTGGGAACACTGGCTATTTCTTTTAGGAGGGGCCCATTGACTAATCCTGGAGCTCTGTTGAAATCTTCACCTGCTGTAATGAAATGGAGATTACCACTGTGAGATGGACAATACCCAGAATATGGACTAGGTTTTCAGCACGTGCCTGTTCACACCTAGTAACACTCCAACTCAAGTGAGTCTTTTTGGTAATTTTCCAGTAATTTCCAGTACATCCCATATCACATATATATTCCTCATCATAACTGAAATTCACTTTGCTCTTACCACCTCTATTTTTCATTACAGAAAGGTACATTTTGTTGGTTCGCTTTAGTGGTTACCAGCTACAAAGTTTTGTACCTCCAAGTTGTACAGCAGCCCCACAATATTCACACTCACAATAAAAATCCTTTTGGCAGAAAACGGAACAGCAGCTGAATAGTAAAATTTGCAGTTGAACACAGCCAGTAATCAGTGTGGCTGCAGGTCTTTTTTTGCTCCTTCTGTTTCTCAAAGAAGTGGAAGGAAGATTTTAGTACTTTTTAGGTTCCATTTTAAAAGATGACTACTCACAAAAGATGCTAATAGCCTATTTTAATATTGTTCATAAAAACAGATACAAATCTTTTATGAAAATACTAGAAGAAAAATACTAAAAAGGAAGAGACTAGTGCTAAATAATGCTGAAGATTTTTTACTCGCAAACGAAACTTGAAGAAAAAGTTTTACTTACACATAAGATTTCATTCCAAAGCAGATCAGGAGATCATCAATTTTTACCTTTTCTATAACCAACCACAGGCCATCACCCAACTACCTGTGCTAAAACAAATAACTTGCCAGAAGGAAGACATCAAGAGCTGAAGGAGGCTTTGGAGGATGCCTTACTCCAACACTTACTCAGTATGGAAAATGTGTGTTCAGCATCCAGTCTGAATTTGCATAGCTTTGATGTTAGTCTTGTCTACCAAACTGAAGTATTGTGATTTCTCTGCATTTTCTCTGTACAAAAATATCCATACAATAACCAAATTTTAACTTTGTCAACTCACTCAACTCATGAAACACATAAGATATCACCAGATCTGAACCCAGCTCTTTGTTGATGTGCTCTATATACTTGGAGATGAGGATCTAAGATTGAAGTTCCTAAAGGCTCTCAGGGGGATTTAGGCACAGGTCTTGCTAAAGCAGAGGAGAAATGTCTTTTCCTTCCATCCTCTCCTAACTTGGGGGACTGCCAGACTCAAAACCAGAGCATCTCTGGATGAGACAGCTCTGTATGGTACTGACTGGCACTTGCACCAACTAAAGATGCAACTGCGTCATACCCTGAGCCAGCCTCCACAGTAGACCAACTCACACCAAAAGTGGTAAGTAAGAGCTATCTTTCTGTATGGTCTGTTTAAAAACAGATTATTAATTTTTTTTAATCCAAATGTATAGCCGTGACTTAATTTTTTAATTCAAAACCTGATCATGCTTTAGGTACGAGTCTTCCTTCTACTCTTCTGTGCCCAAAGGCTGGCAAATTCTTGCTGCACCCCACAACAGCAAAGCAACAGAAGTGACCATAACTTCGGCAGCAAAGAATCTGATTCACCTGAGACATAATGATCACGCAAGCCTTATTTCTCTAGGAAGCCAGTCTCAAACATAATACTGCTAAAGTTGGGGTACAGTGCTGATTAACACTAGCCCATTAATCCCCATGGCCCCACTGGACTGCTGCTGGAAAACAAAAGGCTTGTTTCTATCAACATACTGGCACAGATACCCTGGGTACCTGATTCAGCAGTCCTTCACCCAGAGTATAAATTACAGCACAATCAGAAAATGTATTCAAGTTGGGAGAGTGGCGAAATACCCACTCATACCTCTCCTTGCTGTCAATCTTGCTACCCTGCCAAGCAGACTCAAAATGACAGCTATGCAATCATGACATGAAAACAAGAACTGCAGCATCATACCTAGCTTCCAGAGATATATTTTAAAAAAGAAAAAGAAAGATGCAGAAGTAGGGAGGTTACCAAACAGCCTCTCAAACTAATCTAGCTTGGGTTGCTATGGAGAGGCAACTCCACAATAAACACATATCCATGGCTAACATGGGGATCTTGCACCTTGGGTTTAAATCCTTCCACAGACAGAAGGAATATGGAGATCGAACAGCCTCTGTTCATTTTCCCCATTTTATCATTGTCCAGTTTTCCTTCATCATCCTAATTAGAAGCATTTCTACCTAGAACAGATGATGAATTGCAGGTTTTCACAAAGATAATATTTTCCTTGCTCTTTTCAAAAAGCAGAAAGGATTTCAGGAACTTTTAGGATTTTCACTGAGAATTCCCTTCTGAAAATTTTCCCTAAATTGCCAGACCACCTCCCCCTTCCTTGCAGAGGCAACTGGAAGGACAGAAGCCTTTGTGCCACAGCTGTAACTGAGACAACGCTCTCCTCAGCCACACTAGACGTAATTAGGCTTTTACCCATTATCGGAGAATGATGACTGCTTTTCTTACCCCTAGAAAAGGAAAGAATGTGTGCCTGGGTGTGAGAGCTAGGATAAGCTCTGAATCCATCTCCAGATGGAGCTTCTGCAGAGCAAAGATACTTATCTTGAGTTTCCTTGACTTCCCAGTATGTAATACTAACTCTTCTACCTCCTGCTGTCTCCCTTTGGTCCCCTTCCCCAGTCAGGCTCATTGGAACCAACAAGGCAGCTGATAACGCTCCCTATCCACAGGCCCACAGAGCATCAGAAGCTGTATCAGCAACTGTTACGGCTTTACATATTGAGGAGCTAAAGGCCTACCCCATGGACTTTGTATGCTGTGCTGCAACACAACAACATCTGGGGGGCACAAAACATCATCAGAAAGCTGTGCTTTTCTCAGCAGGCTTGTAACCCCCCACCCTCAGTGAACTTATGTACTCCTCAGCATTGCAGCAAGAGCAAGGAAAAGCTGGAAATGAAGACAGGAACAGATCTGTTTTGAGGAGGATACCCTTGAAAGGTAGTGCTCCTCCATGGTCATATCGTTTACCTGCAACTTTAGACACATGCCTGCTACAGACAGCCCAGTCTATTGTGACTGATGGGGTTACTGCACTTGTAGATAAGGGAAGAGTGACTGACATCATCTACTTGAACCTGTGCAAAGCACGGGCACTTGGTATTTTCGAAATCCATGAGTTTTGCACTGGCCCACTTCTCCAGCCTGTTCAGGTCCCTCTGGATGGCATCCCTTCCCTCCAGCATGTTGACCACACCACACAGCTTGGTGTCATCACAAACTTGCTGAGGGTGCACTCAATCCCACTCTCCTTGTTGTCGACAAAGATATTAAACTGTGACAGTCCCAATACCAAACCCTTAGAAACACCACTTGTCACTGATCTCCACTTGGGCATTGAGCCCTTGACCACAACTCTCTGAGTACAACCATCCAGCCAATTTCCTTATCCACAGAGTTGTCCATCCACCAAATCCATGCCTTTGCAATCACTGCCATGACTTCCCAAATATGAAGTTTGGCAACTTCATTCACCAGTTCCCTCAGGACCCACAGATGCATCTCACCAGGTCCCATGGACTTGTGCACCTACAGGTTCCTTAGATGTTCTCAAACCTGATCTCCTACAGCAGACGGTTCTTCATTCTTCCAGACCTTGCCTTTGCCTTCTGTGACTTGGGCACTGTGGTTGGAGCACTTCCTACGAAAACAGAGGCAAAAAAATTGAGTACCTCAGCCTTCTCCATGTCATGGGTAGCCAGATTTCCTGTTTCCTTCCAGAGGGGCCCCAATTTTTCCTTGTCTTCCTTTTATCTTCAATATGCCTATAGAAGTTTTTCTTGTTGCCTTTGATGTCCCTGGCCAGATTTAATTCTGTCAGGGCTTCAGCTTTCCTAACCTGATCCCTGAGTGCTTGGACAATTTCTCTGTATTCTTGTCAGCCTACCTGTCCTTGTTTACATCCTCTGTAGGCCTCCCTTTTGTGTTGGAGTTTGTCCAGGAGCTCCTTGTTCATCCACACAGGCCTACTGGTATTTTTACCTGACTTCCTCTTTGTCAGAATGCATTACTCCTGAGCTTGGAGGAGGTGATCCTTGAATATTAATCAGCTTTCTTGGGCCCCTCTTCCCTCCAGGGCTTCATCCCATGGTACTCTACAAAGAAGATCCCTCAAGAGGCTAAAGTCTGCTCTCCTGAAGTCCAGGGTAGTGAGCTTGCTGTGTGCCCTTCTCACTGACCTAAGGATCTGAAACTCCACTGTTTAATTGTCAGGAAAGATGGTGAGATATTCTATCAGGACATGTAGTGATAGGACAAAGGGTAATGGTTTTAAAACGAAGGAAGCTAAATTTAGATTAGGTATTAGGAAGAACTATGAGGGTGGTGAGGCATTGGAACAAGTTGCCCAGAGAAGTTGTGGCTGCCCCATCCCTGGCAATATTCAAGGCCAGGTTGGACGGGGCTTTGAGCAACCTGGTGCAGTGGAAGTTGTTCCTGCCCATGGCAGAGAGTTGGAACTGGATGATATTTAAGGTCCTTTCCAATCCAAACCATTCTGTGATTCCAAAATTCTATGATGCAGGAATTACTGTGGCTGAGACACACAGCTTCTCCCTCTCCAGCATTGTCTCCTTCAGTGTGTTCATCTGGGCTCCACACACTGATACTCTAGCTGATAGTATTGGAAACCTACATGTACATTTTACTGTAGGGAATAATAATAATACAGTTATAAAATAAAAATGAGCAATTCCTTTGTCAGGATCTGTCAGAGTATTTGGTTAAATTGTACTTCCATATTCAATAAAAAGTTTATTTACCCATCTTAACTGTCACAATACGAGAGGGCACTTGGGTCCTGGCTGACAACCTCGTTTTTCATCTTCCACTATTTCATGCAATTGCATCAAATTTGAGAAAGGGGCCAAGCCTGGCTAATTCTTATGCACAAATTCCACAGCATTCATTTCTGCTTCTCCTTCATTTTTTGTCCCTATTACAGAATTAGATCAGAAAGCCCAGTATTTCCACTTCCATAACCCTTCAAGTTTGCAAAATATTTTCCATAACAAAAAAAATGGAAGATTGTTGGTGCATTAGGTTAATTAAGTACTTCAACAAAGGGCAAAATCCACTCTCCTTCCACCACTTAAATTCCTGATCTTACACCAAGCATTACTTTTTAATCAAGGATTTTTTATTTTGAATTCTTAATATTCCTTATGACCATAGTGCCCTGCAGCTGGAATGAGTATTGTGTGTTCAATACATGCTAGGCTTACATGGTGCACTATGAAGTGACAAAATTTTTCTTAAGAAATCACGTAAATTCTGGAAGGCTGCCTAGAAGGACAGCTTTGCGTGAAGAACATGCAACTGCATAACATTAGCACCTTTTTTTTTTAAACCTTGCTCATACTAAATCAATCAGCAACAAGAACGTGCAGCTGCTCTACTTACCATCAGCCTGATTTGAGTAAGCAGCAGACAGAACTGGAAACCAAATTACAACACAGATTATGTACCACATCATAATCAGAAGTCCCACACCACACCACCACAGCTTTCCCAGGCTTATGCTAAATACCTGCACAGAAGTTGTCCCGTATGCGGGCTTGTTACCTGATGAGCAGCACCAATTCACCCACTGAGTCGAGGTATTTTTATTCTTTTACTCTAGTTTACAATTTGCACTCTACTAGAGTAGATAGCAAAATAGGGACCTACATGGTTTCAACTTCCCCACCTCAGTCACCTTTCCCTCAGTTAGTGCTTAGTTTTGTTAAGCTCATTTCTTGAGGTAAACATCCACTCAGCTCATCTAACTTGTGGTGGTACACCTGTTAGAGCTCCTCCTTTAAAGAAAGGATTTGCTAGTACTTAACAGAGTATACGAAAATGGTTATTACCTGAACTAACTATTAACAATTTGTTCCTAAAGATAGCCTACTAACAGTGCTTTTAATTGTACTAACACTTTGGTATCAAAGTAAGCACCAGAAGGAACAGAGAGCTGCAACAAGAACAAGCCTTCCTTAGAGGAGAGAACTTGGCTGCTCCCAACTTTCTCGATGCCATTTCTAAGCCTAAAGATATTGAGCTAGCCCATGTTATCTTCCACTTCCTACTCTGCTACCACCAAAAATATTCAGTTCTGCTTTCTACAACCTTCCTAAACCCCTGTTCTCTGTACGTCCTCCAAGGGGTGACCCAGAGTTTGGGAATGTCCAACCAACCTGGCTTCATGACAGGTTTTTCACAGAACTGATGAGCTGGCAGTGAAGCTTATAGACAGGAAGCAGCTTCAGTCCCAAGCCTTTGATAGGAAGAAGCAGACTAAGAAGTCTGCTTTCCCAGCCCTAAAACAACATGACCTTCTCATCCCCATGCACAGTCAATGAAGTCCTGATGATTAAAAACACTTAGCCCCCTTGAGGTAAGGACTAGGCTCCATTACTGCTTACACTTACTTGTCAATAATTGGGATCAAGTGTATAAAGGCACCCACCCATATCACAGAGATACATAATTTGTTAACAGGGCAATGAACAGATTAAATCAGACTGAAACATCCTTCAACTAATTTGGAGATCATCAAAACATTTGCAGCTTTGGATGTGCAAACACAACTTGTGCTTTTAAAAATCTCCTAGGGCACTTAAAATTGCTGTCCCACTTTTCTTCAAGAGCTAATTTTGCCAATGTGAGCTGTCTGAAGAGAGATCTTACAGGACTCGCTCATTAGTCTAACTGAGCTCCTAGAATGCTCCCCACTCCCCATGCACTACTGTGCCTTGCCTGCAAGCCTGTCTTTGCTGTTTTTATACCGGTCCTTGAGGGAGGAGAGCCTTGCAGAGATAGGATATTGACCAGAGGAACAGAAGGTAGCCTTCAGAGGACAGGGATAGTGCTTCTTCTCTGAGAAGGTTTGCTCTCAAAAGGACAGCAAGGATTTTTCTTGCTGCAGCAGAACAAAGGGGATCCCATTAGCACTCACCTAAACTTCCAACACATGGACTATCCTACGCTACCCTAGCTCCTCACTGTACTGTGACATATGCTAGGACATCTCCTGAAGATCCAGGAGCAGCTGATATCTCTCTCCAGTCCAGTGGAAAATGATAATTTAAATAGCATTGAACAAGGTAGTGGGGAACTCAGTCTGCTTACTGAGAGTTTCCCTGGGGCACTGGGATCCTGATCAGTATGGAGCCAAGCCTTTGCTTTAAACCACATAGCCTGTGGCCACTGCACCCTGGTTATTCCTGTTTACTGAGCACTTCCATGTTCCTCTTTCAGCAAACATCTGGGCATCAGGTGAATTGCAGTGATGGCAGAAATAAAGCCAACAAAAACAAAAAAACACCAAGAAAAAAGGACTATGAGATATCTTGATTCTTGGCTTTCCTGCCCAGAGAAGCAGCTGGTCAGCAGCAGTCTTTAGTGTACCAACCCTGAATAATTTGCAGGTTCATAAATCCCCCAAAGCCCAGCCACTGGCCTTTCCTTCCCAAAGTACTACATCACTCCACCTCCTCGATGTCACAGAGAAAGGCTGGCCCTATTCCTACTGGCAGAAAATCCTGCAGCTACTGGTGAGACCCAGGCACTGGCAAGGGGCAGGAGTTCTTTCCCTCCCAAGCTTTTTCTGTGCTGCCAGTACAACAGGAACACCTGCTTACCCATCCCTGTCCCCTGAAAAAAAGCGTTGAGACTGAAGAATTCAATAAGCAGAACTTAGGGAGAAGAAAAAGCCTGCATCTTTGCAAGGACTGGTCCCAAAGCAAGGACCATCTCTGAATTTACTTTAATTTATGCTCTTCTGTGGAGAAGCAGTGAAGAGCCATTTTAATCAGGCCTGGCTGGATGATATATAACAAGCTTAGCTACTTGCTAACTGAAAGCTTTGGGGATCTGAGTTTTCTCACTAACACAAGACAAAAACCCTAGCATGCACATGGGAGTACAATGATGGTAGCACTGTCTCTATAGTATGATTAGGCTTTAAAAGAGAGCTTTCAGCTTGTTTGTAGTCAACTACGTGTATATTTAGCACCTGCCTAGTTTCAGATTTACTACAAATTAAACCACACAACAAAAGTGTTGTGTGGTTTAGAATAGCAAAATAAGGCAAAGTCTACAATAGTTCAGTGTTAGGCTTTGTGCCATTACATTTAAAGCTGTGCCAGAATTGCCTTCACCCAACATCCTTGTTCTGTGCCTGAACCAGAGATACTCATGGAGCAGCTAACAAGCTCACTAACACTTCCCAAGAGCTATTACCTTCCTCCCTAGGCTTTGTTTTCAAAGGTGTGTTTGGCAGCTTAAAAAAAATGCCAGAGCAGCAGGGTCTCCTTACATCCCTTCCTTGCAGGTTGTCTCTGGATTAAGCCACTGCAAGTTTTTAGAGCCCAATCTGAATAATCTGGGCAGTTCCTTCTTTGCATGACTGGAAAACTGGCTCTTGTTAGAGAAGCTGTGTGCAGAGGTGATGTACAGCTGGGGCATTGGCTGTAGCAGAGACAGATGTCAGAGCTGAATGCCTGTCTCTAAAGAACAGGAAAGCCCAGTAGTGCTGAAGCAAGCCTGTGGTCCCACAGGGCAATTTTGCTCCCTCTCTAGCTTGCCCTGCAAGGCTGTGCAAGGACTGGACCATCTCCATGCAGGACTGGACAGTGAAACAGCTGCTGGGCCCAGTCTAAGCTTCACTAGAGCTTCACCTACTTGTGAAAATACCAGAACAGACCCTGTCTCCCTTCGAGTCATGTAGAAGAAGTCGTCTGTCATAGAAGCTTGTCACAGACTCCCACTCCTTGTCAGAGGATGGACAACTCAAAACAACTCTCTTCATAACATATCTTGAGTTAGGTAATTCCTCAGCCTTAACTAATCATGCCCAACACCTCCTACACACACATCAGCTAACATAACTTAGGGCAGGATCGCTCCTTTGCAACTTTAGCTCGTGGTCTGGTTGTCAAACCACTCAGGTTAGGCACCACTGCTGCTGTATTTAGCGGAACAGTACTCATTAAGAGAGCAGAGATGAGGAACAACAGCATTGTAGGAGAGAACTGAGTTTCCTATCTCAAGAGCTAATAATATCTTGGTAATTCCCGCAAACCTATGAAGCACAGAGAATCAAAGCAAGTTCCTATCCCCGGGAAAGGCAGGGATATTTAAGTCATAAATTCTATCTTGAGTGGGCTATTCCACACTATCCCAAGTGGGACAGTGTGTTTTCATTTAAACATTTCTGACTCCTTACCCTTTCAAACATCCTCAGAAACACAAGATAAACAGACTACTTCTGACCACTCTTCTTAACTGGTCTGCAGCAGTTTTTGTATGATCAACCACTTACCTTTAATATCTGTACTGCACCCCTTCAGACTTTCTGAAGATTTGTCTGTAACATTTTTACTCGGAGAAATCTGTCCATTAGCATTCAATGCACAGTGGTGTATTTAGTTTTTAGGAAATATGACACTCATTCCACAGGAATATTGGAAAAGAATATAACACTGGCCTATTTCTTTATTATAAACCTGTTGGTAAGATATTTCCATTGATTTTTCTCTTTATCACATATTTCTACAGCACTGTATGGATAAATTTAGGATCCATGCAAGAAGAAATAAAATTTCTCCAGAAAACCTGTGTTTGGACAATCAATTATGAAACAAAATAAGAAAAAAGAAAGATCCTTCATATTGGTTTTATGAAGTGATGCAGTGCAGTTCCTCAGAGATGCGTAGGCCTCCTGAAGACTAAACAAAATTAATCAGAAAGGCTCGAGACTGGTTTCTTGAGAAGTGAAAACAGTAAGGCACCAAGCATCCACTACATCTGCCATTTGTCATCAACCATAGGCTTTCCTGCTCCCAAGCCATGCATGGAAGTTATCATGGTTTGAAGAGCAAGTTTGGAGCAAACCTTTTGTTTTCACCAGGGGCTGGACAGGAGGTGCAAGTTACAGAAGAGGATTGAACACCAAGTCCAGTCTCCCATCAAACCTGGCCCAAGACTGACCCACAAGCACCTACATCCACAAGCAAAGTCCTTAGGAAAGCTCATCTCGTATCAGAGGGAGACCATCACCTCTGTGCAGATAAGGCTTTTTGCGGATATCAAAACTTGATCAACTGTCACACCTTCATAGTCAAACCCAAGCCTGTTAATATAGGGAAGAGCACTGCTCCAAGTACTCCCTGCCAGTTCAATATGCAATGTGAATGCTTCTCCAGCTCACGGATGTAGCACAGCACTCAGAAGAGTCAGCCTTTGCTGTTCACTTCCTTATATTCCTGCAGCTACAAAAGGTACACCTGCAGTCCATTTCCAAATCTGAATATACCACGAAAGCAAATGCAGGAAACCCAGATCATCCACATCTCATTTTTAATTAAATCACCTACACTGTTTCAAAACACTCAGAAGGTTAAAAATGAAATATCTTTCTTTTACTTGGTGGAGATTAATCGTATGTACCACAAGGTAACAGAGATAGCCTCATTAGTACTGTTTACAGTGCCCATCCATAACATGACAGAACAGAGATAAGAAATAATTTAAGTTCACATAAATGAACAAAAATAAACACACCTGAGAGTTCAGCACAAAATTCTGATCTATGAAGCAAGCTTATTTAGAAATCACCGTAACAGAAAGTGATCATATGACAAATTGCAAAAGGTTTGGTTTCCTTAATAGACAGTATCATTCCAGCAACTTTTTTACTCCTCATCTGGGTTACACAGGCAAATTGCTTCTCCATCAATATCTGGGGCAGTGGTTTACACCCTCATGCCAAGGATTCATGGACTTCTGGGGATTGCAAGTGGTAACTAATAAAGTACATACATAGGGTCTACATGGATCCAAACACTCCTAAGTGGTCTGGCCATCTTCCAGGAGACATTTAGCATAGAAATTGGGACTATTTGAAAAATCACCTGTCCAAATGGTATATTATTAGAAACAGTGACTGTAACTTCGACTGGAAGTGTACAACACCCCATTTTCTTGATTGTAAGGCATAAGAGCTAAAGAAAACATGAATAATATTGCTGGTCAGGTGAGGTCTGCTTGGAAATCATACATATTGTTTCATTTGCTGATTTCCATTTTGAATAAATAGCCCTACATAGAATCATAGAATAGTTAGGGTTGGAAAGCACCTTAAGATCATCTAGTTCCAACCTCCCTGCCATGAGCAGGGACACCACACACTAAACTATGCCACCCAAGGCTCTGTACAACCTGGCCTTGAACACCGCCAGGGATGGAGCGTTCACAACTTCTTGGGTAACCGATTCCAGTGCCTCACCACCCTCACTGTGAAGAACTTCTTCCTTATATCTAATCTAAACTTCCCCTGTTTAAGTATAAACCTGTTACCCCTTGTCCTACCACTACAGTCCCTAATGAAGAGTCCCTTCCCAACATCTTTATAGGCCCCCTTCAGATCAGGTCTCCACGCAACCTTCTCTTTTCCAGGCTGAACAGCCCCAACTTTCTCAGCCTGTCTTCATACTGGAGATGCTCTGGCCCACTTATCATCCTCGTGGCCCTCTACTGGATACCTAATCCCATTTCAGCCTTGAACAGTTTACCAGCTCAGGCAAAAAACAACAGCACCCTTCCCTATAGGATTTCCACTCTGAAAGCATCCTTCAATTACTCCCAAATCCACTCCAGCCAATGAGCCAGCTTCATCAGGGGCCTAGCTGAAACGCCTCTATGCCAATGCACATAGCATGGAGAATAAACCTGAGTTGGAGACATGCATACGCCTGCAGGGCTATAATCTTGTTTGCACCATGGATACATGGTGGGATAGCTTCTATGGCTGCAGTGTTGGAATGGAAGGATAGAGGCTCTTCAGGAAGGACAGGTAGAGGAGACAAGGATGGAATGTCACTCTCTATGTCAATGACCAGCTGGAGTGCATGGTGTTCCAGCACGGCAACTCAGCTGTGCTGTGCCAGCTAAGAAATTATTTTCAACTGGATAGAAAGATACTGAAGTCAGTCATATTACTAACACACAAATGCAACCTTAAACCTGATGGTAAGCTTGGGACTCTTTCAAGATGCCACCTGGTACTAGTAATGCAGGATACAGCCCTTGCAGGTAAGAGGTCCCACGTGAACCATTGCTGTTCAGGAACACGCTGCCCAGGGATGTGGTTGAGTCACCATCCCTGGAGGTATTTAAAAGACATGTAGACATGGCACTTAAGAACATGGTTTAGTGGTGGATTTGGCAGTGCTAAGTTAATGGTTGGACTCAATGATCTTAAAGGTATTTTCCAATCTAAACTATTCTATGATTCTATGATTGCACTGCACGGGATGTGCATGCAAGCCGGCCCAGCTAAACACTGGAAACTGCAACACAGACTGTCTATAAGCCTTTTATCATTTAATAAGAGTCTTTTCCTACAATGGCCAGTGGGTCACCAGTTACCTGACAGCTAATTTTTGGCTGCAGAGACTAAATGAAACAGCAGGTACTGGAGCGATACTGGTCCAATAGACACACACCTAGAGCCAATGCTTACAAGCTGCAGCTTCCAATGAAGGTGGGATCCCTTGTGCCATTGGATCCACTTCTGGGAGTTTTCCTTCTGGCCAAAAAAGTCCCAGGGTGCCAAAGGAACATGTGGATAGTCAGAGCAGGTGATTGGAAAGTCTTTTTAGGCTTTAGGACTGCCTGACTCAAGGAAAGCTTCCTCCAAACAGCAGGCAGTCAGAAATCAATGGGCCTTCTAACTCAGGAGAGAGAACATCCCCTCAAGTGACACTGATAAATGAGTCTGTGAGATTTGCTTTGCTTACAATGCTTTCTGTTTAGATTCCCCTGAAATTTAAATGCATAAAATACCATTAATATAAGGAGGAACACAAGTGTGAAATGAAATAATTCAGATGCAATACTTCATCACAAAGTTGACAGTATGAAACGGAGGAAAGCATATTCAAACCAAAAGCCAAAGAAGTGATATGAAAAGGAGTATCTTGGTATGATTTATCTATAGGTCACTTTGTCCTGAACCACACCACATCCCCTGCAAAGAATGGTTTATCAGTGTTAATTGTCGGCTTGCATGAAATTTTCACCGCTGGAAGTCCAGACCAGACCCTGATCTCAGCAGAGCTGACCCAGAAAGTGGTGGCCACTGGTCCTCACCTTTGCTATCCCTTAGTCATGATCTACCAGGAAATAGCTGGTTCTCTGTGCCTAAGGAAGGGTCAGTGGTATTTCAGGCTGTCTCCTGACAGCTCCATGGGGTCACTCTGCAGGACCGTAGAGGATAAAAGTCATTCTGTTCAACTTCAGGGTATACTGGAAGAGAAGGTAGAGATGGAAATCTTTACTTTCGTGGGAAACACAAGGAAAGCACTCATTAGCAACATTGCTGATCAATGATGTAAGTCTTTGTATGTTTGAGATACTGGCGAATAACTGAATACTGTGGCTCGCTTTAAAACAACTAGGTCAAAATTAATTCATTCTTAAGGATACGAACTAAGTTGCAGGTTGCACTGTAACGACATTTTGGCTTTTGAGAGATACAGATTTGGGGAAGCACATAAACAGAAAGGGAAACAAAAATCCTTACTGTTAAGAAGGAATTGAACCCCACTCAGAAAGCTTAAATGTCATTTACTTACAGTAAAAGCAAAGGTTATTCAGACATTAAAAGAAGAAGAAAAATCAAATTTTGAAAACATACATGGACTTCCTGGTAATCTCAACACCTTGTAGTAGCAGCAAACTGGATTCTCTGCCCAAACGCTGTCTTTCGTCCTTCTTTCTTCCATCCTCCCAAACCTTCCCAGGTAGCAAGAATGCCTGGCCATGACATCTCATTTTTGCAAAGCAAAATCCAACACTACTTGCCTTACTGTGTTAGATCTGAGTATCTGTTTCTTACCCAGTAAATCAACAGCATGACTGCAGGGGAAAGTTACTGGCTCATTGCTGGAATTTTCAAGTTCAGTGGTGTCTATTTGGAGAGAGAAAGCAACTATTTTCACACTGTTGGCACTCTCAGAAATAATTTCTGGAGAGAATTTCTATTTACATTAGTGTTACTACTCCGCACGGTTACTTCCCACGAGAAATATGGACTGTTTTAACAATAAGCCAGTCACCAGTTTTCCACCCAAGAATTGCTATGCAGGGGGGTTGGAAGTAGATGATCTTAAGGTCCTTTCAAACCCTAATCATTCCATGATTCTATGAGTCTATGATTCAAAGATGATTCCTTCGGACCTGTTTATTATCTGGTTCATTGCTTTGCACTAGTGTTTAATTTTTATTCCAGCTGAGCTCTGTGTTCCTTTGTACTTCTAGGATCCTTTTAAAATATCTTTTTATTGCACAAATTAAACCAGTTTTTAAAATAAGGGCATGTAAAAATGCACCATGTCTGTTTTTGTCCCAGAGGTCCATGACAGTCCTCAGCTATCGCTCACTTCTACCATTCAGAGACTCTTGAGATGAGGGTAGGGTGGCATTTTTGTTGTTGGCTGAGGGCTCGGCCTCTGCAGGGTCAGCGTATCTGTCTGCCTCCTGGCATATGTCACATCCTCACCACACTCCATGCCCTGCCCAGGCTAGAGCTGGCAGAACCTTTGCCCATTTTTCCTTCTGTCTAGGTCTGTATGGCAATGCCCTTCTCCATAGGAAGCCTTACTGCTTTAGCTTTCCTGGTATCTGCTGCAAAGGGCTCGGTGAGCGATGCTTATCTCAGCCTCCTGTCCCCCATGGTCAAAGTTTGCAATTCTTTCTGAAGTAGATTCCTACCTGAATACAGCATGTCCCAGAAGGACTACTCAGAGGCTAGTTCAGGATGGTAGATCACACTCCAAAACCCGGAGGAGATGTGTGGATGGCAAGGTGCCAGAATTCTTCCTGTTTATCCCTATAACACAAATAAATAGTCTAAGTTCTTCCTTCTTGCCACCTTGGCACTGACTGGAAAGACTTCCTGGAAGATGCAAGGCAGTAACAAAAGATAGACAAGGGAGACACTGCCAGTCTCAGGTCTCTGCCCTGTGCTTCTGGGGTGATTGTGAGTGAAGGAGGGCAATGTTGCGCCACAGAAGAGATGCCTTCTCTGGATCCCTTTCTTTCCTCCCTAGGTCTCCTCTGTTCTGTATCCAGACTAAGGGTTCACAGGCTGGACTATGCAAATGCAACAACATGTAGAGACAACCAAGGTTTCACAGGGGTGAAACCATACATGCCAATGTGGCTGAGGGTGTAGCTGTATCACGAGAGTCTTAGGACCACAGAGCCCAGCCTGGTAGCGCAAACCACAGTGACCAATGCAGAAATGATGCTTGAGAGACTACTTGCAGCGTGAAGTCATCCTTTATTGCATGTGCAAGCCAAGCAGGTTACTGACTCCTGTTGTAAAGTTATAAATCAAGGGGTTTCTTTGTCTCTCCAAACACTCTCCAAACGCCAAACTAAGAAAACCAATTCAAAACCTCCCTAAAACGATCAGAAAGATGGAAACACAGAAAAGTGATCCTTCAGATCAGAGCAATTATGCAATTTTTGTCAGGCTGATCATCATTATAAAATCCTGACAATACAGATGAGATGCATCTTGCTGTCACTCTCTGTTACTCACTGTTATACAACAGAATAGTCTGACTGCAATGGAGAAAATTGCTGTGCACACTATGAACTCCCATGAACAATAAAATACGGTTCAGTCCTGCTTATTCATCATATCCCCATGACCTTGAGATATTTAAAAATACAATTAAAACACCTGAGACCTTCAAGACTGAAAAGCTCTATGCACATACAAATCGCTTCTTTTTCAGAGGGCTTTGTTCGAAATTAGCAAAGTGTCTATTATGTACCAAAAAAAGTGAAAGCAACAGATAAGTAATAAACAACATTTCGTAGCATAGAATATAGGTCACATCTAGAGTAATTTTCATCCCAAACTTGAAGTGTTTCTGTTCTTTTCCCTTTCTTCTCCAGATCTTTCCATAAATAAACTTTCTGAGAAGACAAAGAGCTCTTTTTCTTCTCCAGATGAAGAAAATATCTTACTCAGGCTGCTCTGTGTCCCTGCAGTTTATCAGAGCTCTCCAATGATTGTCATATATTTGACACTGTCACTAAAACCCTTCCTTCCACCACCAACAGCAAGAAGAAGCCCCAACTAAAGGCTTAGAGAACTAACTGGTAGTGCCAGCTTGGGTCAGCTCAAAATATCCCACAGACTGCATGACTTCAAGAGAAAACTCCCTGTGACCTTTCTCTGTCTTGCATGATGCTAATGAAATTAACCAGAGACTTCTTATACAGCAGCTCTGCGTAACCCAGGCAGGGTTACAGAGAGACTTGAAGCCTAGTGTGACCTCCAAAACACAGCCAGGATTTGCTACAGCCTGCACTGTGAGGAGAAGCAGCTTACTTGACCACGTTGCAGCATGGGTACTGACAGCATCCCACATCCACGGTTTCAGTTTCCCCAAGTGGCTTTTGAAACAGCTCATGTTTCTGATCCACTGCTTTTGTGCACCAAGAGAAAAAGAGCCCTTCCTCTGGATGTCAGGATAAAAAAAGTGTTTGCTATTTCCATTTGTAAATTACTGCCTGCTTCCCAATATTGCTTTCTGGAAGGGAATGAATCTTCTCCTGAAGAAGTGGGGTTCTGGTTGAGTAGTACTTCACTTCTTTTCCCAAGTGGTAAAAAGCAGAGCAAGAAAGACAACATACTCCACTGCAGCAGCAGCAATGATATACAACATACTGCACAAAAGCCTGGAAAGAAATATTCCCGTTATTGATGGCAACGTGTTTAATGGCAATCACCTCTTGTCACCTTCAGCTCTGCAAACAGGCATCTCCATTGCTGAAGAAAAAACTCTTGAAGGTGGTGTCATAAGGAAGTCTCCAACAGAGTTATATTAATGCATATTTTCCCCTTTCTATAAACATAAAGAGATGAATATTGTTTTGACTTTGAACAAAGGTTTTGGAGTTAGCTGGGAAGTGCTATTTTGTGTGACATGTTATGTGGGAGTAGCTGAAACACTGCCACTGCTCCTGGGGACTGCTGCAGTAAAGCAGCAGCGGATAGTTTCTTGCTAGGGACTGAGATGAATGGGAAAGCCTGTCATTTATGAGGTTATGTTAATTTAGCTCCACTGAACCTCTCTGGGGACCAATAATATTGATTTAGGATTTTGTTCTGATGACAGCTGAAAGGTGTGAGCTAGAAGAATTTTCTGTGCCTTGCCAACTGCTTCCCCCAATTACTGCCTGCAATAGCAGCCTTGAGTTCTTAACTCTTTTGTTCACCTTGAATCTCCAGACAAGATACTGCAGGGTACTGAGCCATATCCCTGTGTTTCCTGCACCAGGACACTCAGTGCCTCATTCTGGAGTGATGCTCCATAGGGGAACTGCCTGTTTATCTTACAGCTGATGTTTCATCTGAGCAGAAGTAGCTACTGCACGTTTTGGGTACAGGGGGGGATTGATGTTATAAATCTCCTTAGGATTTTTTCAAATTTGCAGTATCTTTTCTCTTCTGAAACAAGAAAAGAATGAAAATAAGACCAACATCAGATCCTGTGCTAAGGAGTTTGATGCCGTCTGCTGCTTTTCCTGAAACTATATCTTCTTTGAAAATGGGAACTGCACGACCCTTTTGCATAGAAAGAAAATCTTGCAGACATTGAACTGGTGCAGAACTGCTTGGCTGATTCTGCAGAAAACCAGAAATGGTGTCTTGCATACAATAAATGCTCCCCTTTCATCTCTACTCAGAGGTTAAAGCTGATCTCTCTAATGCCACAGTGCTGACTGCTTTCTTCCTAAAGAAACCACCTCAGGGAGGAGAAAGAGATTTCCAGAATGCCACCTCTGATCATAACCTGGAAATCTCCCTAGCTGGTTGTGGGCAGCTCACTTGATATTAACTAAAAAAGCTTTTTGCATTGTTCCATTTTGTCTTTTATTATTTCAGATAGGGATGGACAGTTGAGGACAGCAGGATCAGTGGGATCTTACCACTTCAGACCTTCCTTATCAAGCATGTCCAAAACGCTCTGATGATTACTTAACTACCTGAATTAGCTGAGGGAAACTGGTTTTGCCCCAGAAACCTCCCCAGAGATATACTGAGATTTTGAGAATGTGACTGGACTGTGATTATACTGTTTACGGAGGAACGTTATGAAGGATTTTCATGACTAAAAAGACAACCTGCAGGGCTGATTAGACATCAAACAGACTATCAGCTGAAAAGCTCTAGGAAGCCCTAAATCAGTGGGAAAACAGGCATTCATGGCTTTGCTAGGCAAAGAAGAGCTCTTCAGTGTCTGAAACAAATGCTGGCCAAAGCCTGTAAAACTTCAAGCCCTTGAAAACCTTTAAGTCTGCTTGTTTAATGAAGGAAGCATGGTTGAGTCCAGTGGCACTGTGGAAAGAAGGCACATTGGCCTGATCATACTGGACTCATCAATCCTCCTGGTCTAAGGGAAGAGATTGGATTTGAAAGGCCAGTAGAATCAATGAATGGTTATGGGACTGGTGTCACAGGCAGGGGTTCAGATACTTAGGCCATGGGACTCACTTTGAGAAACTTGGTCTACTGGGAGCTGATGTGGTCCATATGTCAGAGAAGGGGAAGAGCATCTTCAGTCACAGGCTTGTCAACCTGGTGAAGGCTTTAAACTAAAGTTGTTGGAGGAGGGGAACCTCAATCCATCCCATTCCTACCAGCCTGGTACCAGTGCCAGAGAGAGAGGCCCAAAGGACTTCCAGCCAATGAGCCAGCTTCATTAGAGGCCCAACTGAAATGCCTCTATGCCACATGGACATAGCATGGAGAATAAATAAGAGGAGTTCTAACTCTTTTTATGCCTGAAAGGTTATGATCTCATTGGCATTACAGAGATGTGGTGGGATACCTCCTATGGTTGCAGTGTTGGAATGGAAGGAAACAGGCTCTTCAGGAAAGATAGGATGGGGAGACAAGGAGGGGGGGTCACCCTCTATGTCAGTGACTAGCTGGAGTTCAGAGCTCTGCCTGGAGATGGATAAATAGATGACCAAGAGCTTAAGGATCAGGGCCCATCTAAATGGTAATATTTATAGAATGAATTAGACAAGTGCTGCAAGTCAATAGTATATACAAGACGGATGTCTTCATTTTACACCTTCACTCCCTTGTATGTAAGGCAGGAGCTTTCCAGCTCATAGGTTCTATGGGGTATGAGGCCCGTTGCTCTTTAGTTAGCCTAAACCAAAGTACACAAGGGGTCAAGTGTATGTCACATTACCCCAGCCCTTCAGAGGAACTGTGGCTTCTCCATATCAGCACAAAAGGGACATAAAGGTTTTCCCATGTTTGTGCACCAGTAACGTGCATCTTTCAAGAGCAGCCTGCAATGTCCTAAACTCTCCTCTGACTGACAGTTGGCAGTAGCTCTATCAAAGGCATGGCAGGAACATACTGGAGCTCTGCAGAAGGAGCAGGTGAGACATTTGGGAGCCTCTACTCCTGGAAGCTGTATCTTGGTTAACAGCCAGGCCTGACAAGACACTCCAGTTGATCATTACCTGACAAGTGTCAGCAGTTCTGGTCTGTGACCATTACCCCTTTAATATAAAGCAGCGGGGAGATTAAATAACCTGAAAACACAGCCAGACTTTGCTAGGTCTTGGAACAGACCTTATGGCATTCTGGCCAGCTCTACTTTTATTCCATTTCCTCCCCTGGCAGACAGCACAGGTCGTTGTGCATGCAAGTGTATTCAAAAGTGTGACATAAATGAAATGCACTCAGCTTTATGGGATACATAAGTGCCCAGATGTGCCATGACCTTCAGCCATCTTACAAGGTCCAAAGCTGAGGGAATAAGTGCCAGTCAAAAGCCTTGGTTGCTTCTCTTTGTCTCTCATTTTCCCTGTTTTTAGAGGTTTCTTGGGATATTAGGTAAGTAAAGCACTGACATTCCCCCTTGGAGAGTTGATCAGCTCAAAGTCTGCAAAACCCCACCAGAGATCCTCCTGCTAATAACATTTTCCTCCCTGGATGCTCCTCTTCTGAAGCCTGTGCTCTGGCTCTGCTTTGCCCACCTGGACCAAACCCTGAAGCCCCCAGGTGCCTCAGCACTGGCACAGGACAATCTGACACGAATCATAGCCCCAGCCCCAGTGTTTCTGAGGAACAATCTGGCAAGTATCAGCACACACTCATTTGCATTGCCACTCACACACAGCCTTGCAGACCTACACTGCATTCCCCTGGCTTGCCAAATACCCACAGCGATGGATGCAGGTCACCTGCCAATCAATCCAAACTCTACACAACTAATGAAGGGATAAGGTTAGCTGCAGATCCAAGTGGGAAATGTTAAAGCTAATGTATACTTTCAAAGACATAATACTTCTACTGATTTATTCCTTTATAGCAATCATCTGATCGCTCCAGGACCTCACTGCAGTACAGGTTTGGTAACAGGCATCTGTGGTTCTGAAAATGGTGTGACCTAAATAAAGCAAGCAGATAGAAAGAGGAGCAGAAAGCTGTGAAAGAGAACTGTCCAACCTCTTATTCAGTTAGCAACTACAAGTGAAATCTCATAAAACCACCCCAGCCCATTAGTCCATGCTGGCTGTGCACACTGTACATCAGCAATATTTTAATTCAGGCACATCACAGGCATTTTCCTAAAGTGACTTCATTTGTTTGTCATGTTTCAGAAGAGCACATGCACTCAGTGCATGCTTCTGTCTGGCAAGACAGGACATATGTGTCATGTGGACACGTATACCAGGGAAATGCAATACTACTGGAACATGAAGTGTTTGAGATGATAGGCAGTTTCAGTTCTTGCTAGCTCTGTTGAATACATCTTCCCAACGATCATCTTCTGGATAAAAATGTCAGCTTGAAAGCTGTCACACAGACAAGGGAAAAAGGCCTGTAATGAGAATGACTGCAAATGGAGCACATTTTTCTGTGTCTCTGGCCTGCAAATGAGGATCCAGTTTTCCAAGTACCTTTTCTGTCTTTCCTCACCTCAACTGCTGCACCAATAAGAAATCAGCATCTTTTTCTATCAATCAGACTCCTTCCAGGATCTTTGTTGTGTAACTTGTTGTGACAGGATCCATGCCTTTGTGTGCCCAGATATAGGACTAGAACACTTCCCTTCACAAAGGAAAAAAACCTTTCCTTCACACACAAAAAAAAATGCTGTAATTAAAAACAACTGCAAAAGGACCTGCATGCCTATTTGCCTTCATGAGCAAAACCAGTGTCAAAAATGGGCTCTCTTGTTCTTATCTCTTAACGATCTTTCAGCCAGTCCATTTCCATACTGATTCTTCAGAAATTAAAATTAAAGGATATATGGTAAGTTATAATAGTGGCACTTCCCAGAACAGCTACAATACTGCAGGGTTTGACACAGGTACTAGCAGCAGACAGGTAAAAATATGTAGGCATTAAGTCACTTTTCCACCCTCTTCCAAAATTCAATCAATCAAAAGTGTTTCCATAATTACACACACACAGAGAAGTATTCATATAGACACACTTTTGTTCATGTAGTTCTTGCCACACATCTCCTTTGAAAACTTTCTTAAATACTTTCAAACCTTCCTTAAATAAACTATCCTTTTGCACATCCCTTATATTGAACTCGAAAGAAAAGAAGGTAAATCTTGCAAACATTTGAGATATCAAAACAATTAAAATTTTCTCTATGAACTTGCATATGATGTATTACTTAGTTGGCTAAATAGAGACTATCATCTCTTTCACCAGCTGTCTCTTGACACAGATTTCAATGATCTGTCCAAACTCACAACCGCATAACATTCTTCCATCACTTTTAAAAAGCTCAGGGTGCAGTTCACAGAATTCACTGTGACACCAAGACTTCCTCTCTGACTGCTATACCTTTGACTCCAAGTCAGCATAGAAACGAAGCACACGTTCATCATTTTGTGAATTCAAGCTAAACATGTATTTAAATGCTATAAAGACCCAGACCCTTAACAAATTCCATAGACATGGCCTTAAGCAGAGTTTCACATGACCATATGGGCTGTTTTCCCCATGTCACAGGGAAGCTTTGATGTGTCAAAGCTTCCTCCAGTTTCTGTCTTTCCTTATTATTCCCCCAGGCTGTTTGTCTGCAGCTTTTGCATTGTGCTTGTGACAGTAGTTGAAAATGGCTGTTAAATGCAGCAGGATGCTTGTTTTACCTGTCAATCAAACCTGTGACATTTTTGGTGTGGTAAGCTGGAGGAGATAGCAGGTTTGGCTCTGGTCTACTCCCTTTCCTCCTAACTCCTGCATTTCCTCTGACACTTTGGGTTCAATCACTTCTCTCTAATACTTTCCTCTATGCAAAATTGAACTTTGTACTAAAACACCCTTAACCTAAACTATCAGTGTGGAATCGCTCACAGGAACTTCTGTGGGAATGTCAGCACAGGTTTTCCACGTCACCATTCTCCTCTCTTGCAGCAGATGAGCTCTTTCAGGTACACATCAGGCAGAAAGACGCATCACTTCATCCTGGAATCTTGTCTGCAGAGAAGACTGAAATAATGAAGGTAGCCAGACTTGAAGACCCATGAGTCACAGAGGTAGTGTTTCCATACCTTTCAATTTCCAAAGCAGTTGGGGTTTGCAAAAATCATCCCAGAAGATACATTTAAAAACACATTTTCCTTCCTGTTTCGCTCTGCATGAATCATGTGTTTAAGGAGATGCCCTCCAAATCCATGTGAGAAGTGCTGCCTTGCTACATTGCCCCCAGTCACAAGCAGAAGCAACACTGGGAGAAAAAATGGTTTAGGACTCATCTCTAGAGAGAATGTTTTACAGAAGACTGTAAACTGTAAGAAGTAAAACACACCATAAATCATTATTTTAGCAGTAAACTGGCACCAGACAAAGCAATAGCAGATGAGTATTACTGGGTTTTAAAGTTGGCCACATAATTAACTGGAAGAGTGAGAACAGCAGTTAGTCCATCTATTCTTTAAAAAGAAATAATAAAAGAGAATCTACAGAAAAAAAACCCCTGGGAACCAGAGTTGTAGTTCTGTTGCTTTGGGGTTTTTTTAATTAGTTTCTACAAGGAACATTTATCTTATAAAGAGAGATAAATTATAGGTATAAGCTTGATGTGTGTTTATGGTTTAGCCTCTAGGAGACAGAAGAAATATTATCTTTTTTCCATCTAATCTGCATTAGAATGAACAGTTGGGGCTGGGTGTCCATAATTCACTTGGAAGTGGC
This sequence comes from Nestor notabilis, assembly GCF_000696875.1. Taxonomy (NCBI): domain Eukaryota; kingdom Metazoa; phylum Chordata; class Aves; order Psittaciformes; family Psittacidae; genus Nestor; species Nestor notabilis. The sequence continues at coordinate 44,488 of NW_009935914.1, forward strand.
TGTACAGAAAACTTTCTCACATCTGCAGACCTGGCACAAAGCTGTCTGATGAAGGAAAACACCGTAATCCCTGTAGTAAAGTCACAACCTGAGTGAGAGGCAGTGTGAAGGAGATGACCCATAACCAATTAGCAAGGCATGAAGTATATTCACAGTGAGGCCCTTGGTTTTGTCCAAATCTGATAGAAATTCCAGAGGAACTCTGTATCTATGTTTTGGCTGTTTATCAATGTGCCTGGGGCAGTGCACGTGCAGAAACTTTAAAGAGCAGACCTGCTTGGCCTGTATACCCCTGCGTGTAACAGACATTTAGTTTTTGCAGTTGCAGGGCTGGTAGCTGTATCTGCACAGAAAGGGGGGTGTGGGTGCATCAGTGCTGTTTTCCTAAGCTGCCCATGGCACCCCTCTCCATGGGTAACACACTCCACAGCTGCACTGGTGGAGGGAGCAGGGCATTTCCAAAATGCAGTGCCCTGGGGACGAGGCAGCATTGTGCTTGTCTTTGCTCTGTATCCACCTCCTGGTCCACTGCTTCTGGTTGGAGTCCTTGCACTGTGGCTCCCTGCAGACCAAAATCCATCAGCAGGGAAGCCAGGGAAAGCCTTCTTGTCTCAACCCTGCCTTGTTTCATCTACCAGATCAGACCTCAGGGGCAGAAGCGAGGTCATTGTTGGAGGGAAAAGGTGCCTAATTACACTGTCAGCAGGTACAGAGATAGCATACGTTATTGACCACCAGCTGTATCAAAGAAAAACTCATAACAGTTTATTAATATGAACTCTCCCCTCAGAAGGAAACTAAACCACTACCCTAATAAAGCCCAGGAAGGGTGCCTGGGTGGGGAGAAACCAGAAGGAGAAAGCAGTGCAGATGGAACAGTGTTGGGTTTGTCCAAAATCTCTCTGAGGCTGCATAGATGATATATAGATGATATTCTTGGTGCACATGAGATATATAAGAAGAGCTTCCTGTGACTGTATTAAGTGATCAGTTCCCAGCTGGACAACTGAGACCAATTGTCTGCTACCACTTACATCACACACCCAAGAATCACAGACATCTCCCAGGGGACCAACACCATTTTTTGCTATTGGAGATGCCACAAGCCCTGGGAAGCTGTAGCCTTTTTTAGGTCTGAATTACCTCACCACCAGCTGATATGGAGAAGAGAGGGCCTAGTTTCATGTCATATATGGCATGGTCACCCAAAGGCTTTTCTCTTCTGATAACGCTTGTCCTCCCTAGCAGTGTGCCTGAGTGACCAAGCGTATGTCCCCCTAACATCTCACAGGGGCTGATCTTACAGTGCAGTCTTCCTCACTGTTCCCATGATAGAAACTAGTTTATCCCTGTCCATCTCATTTCACAAAATTTCAAGGGACAGTATCTGTGAGACTACTGTCAAATTTGAGTAAGATTGGTCAAGAGACTGAAGTGCTCTGAGGTGCAACTGACTGATAGGCAGCACGATGACATGTGCCTGTGTTCTAGGATACCATGCTAAACCCCAGCATGTCAATGCACTGTCTCAAAATACAAAGGCTGCATCAGGAGCAGCCCAGAGGTTCCTTTGCCTATGCAACTCATCAGTACCCTCTGACAATCAAAACAACCAAACCCCAAAATTTTCAACAACCCAAAATCAGGCAGCTTCAGGTTTCAAGTCAGGAGAGTGGCTGTTCAGTGTTGACCCAAATACTGTAATGACAAAGGCACATTCTTAAAATCTGTTGTATGGAAGAAAGGTATAAAAAAAAGCCACTTAGCTGAGCTGAGGGTCTTCATGGCCACAGAAAGAGGTTTGCAGATGTTAGTGTTAGTAAGCCCGGTGTTCCCGTGCACTGAACCCAGAGCTCTCATCTGAGTTAGAAACATGGGGCAATGTGGCAGAAAACACGTCCCATGCCCTGTGCTAAAGGATTGAAATGAGTCACAGAGAATATCTGACAGAAATTACTTTTCATGGGGCCTTTTTGAGCCCAAACCCCAAATAAATGGCTCGTAATTACAAACCAGGGCCCTAACACCTCTCTCCATGCAGGTTCCTGCAAGAAGAGAGAGGCCATGCTGTTGCACTCCATATAGACGGAGCATGGCTGGTTTTGTAACAAGCCATGGTCCTGAATGCAAGGGACGTGCCAAATTGCAGCTGAAGACTGCATCATTGCTCATGGAGCAACACATCTGTTCTTACTCACCATCTCTAGAATGTGCAAAGGAGAAAGCAAAGATTATCCAGACTGATGCTGCAAACAGAATTTACTCTAAGCAATTAATTATGTGTCAGGGATGTGCTTGTGGCTGCGGGCACTTGAAAAGTAAGTGGGCAGATACTGACGTAGGAGCCTTCTGTGAGGCTTCTGGTTTTATGAACTGTTGAGGCTGAGGGGCAGGTATGCACACAAGCTTACTAATTATATAGTCACGCAAACACGCCAATTCTGCAGTGATACATATAAATCGAGCCACTGTTCAGACCTAAGATTCATGGCTCCGTATGTATTTTGCTCACTGACATCTTTATGGAGGCAAAGGTTTGTATAAGACAGAAAGTAAGTAGGGAAACCACAAGAAGTTAATTTTAGTGCTGCAGATAGAACATCTGATGTATAAATGTATTTTAATGTACATGTTAGGCTTAGTGTCAGAGTGATACAGCTAATTCCAAATTCCAACTTCCAAATGTATTACAGTCTGAGGAGTTTTAAAGCAGAAAGAGACAAGTTGCTTGTTCTAAAATATAAAAACCTTAACATGGAGATCAGTGTCCACTTAAAGAACACAAACAAAGTGTTTTAACCCAAAACATGAAGGAGAAATGGGAAACTTGTGGGGATAGTGAGAATATTCAAAATATTTCTCATTTCAAGAGAAATCCTATCCTATAGCTCCTTCCTGGCCTTTCAGAATAAGAGTGTGTCCTGGTTTCAACTATAAGGGTTATTTTTCTCCTTCATAGTAGCTGGTGCAGGCAGGATTAGAGTCTTTTAATGCCCTGATTTTATAGGTTTGTGCAAAATACAGCATCAGTTTAGCTGAAGACATCTGGACTCTCCCTGTTAAATGAATAAAGGCTTTTTTTATGCAGATGATTCTCAAAGGAAATAAGTTCACTGGTTGGTGAATAAAACATGGAATAAATTCAAAATACTCAAGAGGGAAAGAAAAGCACTGCATAAAATTAAAAAACTAACAACAACAACAAAACAAACAAAAAAAAAAAACGCCAAAAAAACCCAAAAAAGAGGTGAAGTTCTTGATAAAGAAAGGCAACGGAGTGCATAGCCTACTCAAAGGCTTTTCAGCCATCAGTAATGATGAAAGGTGATATTAAACATTGCAGAACCCTGATTAGTTTTGTAATAGTGTATAAATTGGTGAATGTATGACTTCAAAAAGAAGATTTAAATGTCCTGCTCTAAGCAGCTTACCAGAGCTCCATGTTTTAAATCTTCATTATTGTTTCTTGCTAATTTGTTTTTACCAGATTCTCCTACTATCTCCTGTGCACTCTGGTTATGAGGTGTTAAAGGGATTAGGAGCCCATGAATTTCAAGAGCAGTTGATCTTTTCTACACATTCTTGTTCCAGGAAGCAAAAGCTTCATCACTAACTTAAAATAAACTCAAAACTGAATAGCATGGGTTATCCTTTAAAAAACACTTGGGGAGAAGATGCAGGCAAACAGCTCTGTCAACTGCTGCTGACTTGCAGCTATTCTAGTAAAAAAGAAATCAGAGGTACGGCAGATTCACCACTTCAGCAAAAATGCTGCCCTTATTTCAAGATTATTTTGACATAATGATGCTCACCAGCATTAATCAGTTTCTTGACCAAGAATGTCAGAAATCAAAATAGTTTCATTTTCAAAGAATAAAATTTAAATCCCAGATGTCCTTATTCTAAAGCATGGTGCCAGCATAGAGTGGCAGGTAGGTTTAAGCTTGCCTGCTCACCTGGGCTTCACAGACACCGGCCATGTCTGTGGGACATTCTACACTACAGATAGGGAAATGTTATCCCTGCTTGGCCAGGCTGGGTCACCCAGGAACACTGGGAAAATTAATGTTTCTCTGCACTAGCCTGAGCAGTGCCTGGTCCTCAGGGAGGTGCCTGTCATATTTCTAGAGCTAGGACTCTTCAATTCATGATCCAAAGGTCCTGCTGTGGCTTGCAAAGCCCTGTTGTACTGTATCAAAGAGCACGGCATTTCACCCAGTCTGCTTAACGCAGAGGACATCCCCTCCCCATGGAGCTGACAAGCTGTGGCCCAGCCTAGTGAAAGTAGACCTAATCTTTAAGGAGATCTGTCTCTTCCAAGGGCTGTGCTTAGCTAATGCAGAGACCCAGATCTCATGGTTCACTCACAACACAGCTTTTCTTTGCCTCCTGCTTAGTTAACCAGAGCAGCAGCTGCCCATGAAGCGTGCTCAGAGCATCTGGCTTTGGGAGCATACCACCCTGTGAAGAAAGGGGACCCAGGATGAAAAAACCCAGCTGCATATAGCTGAGAGAATCCATTACTTCTTTTCCCTGACTTTGGCCTGCTGCAGACAGGAGATTTCTTGTTTAAATTCTGACCTGACAAAGTCACTTTGAGAGTTGTTTATCAACAGGAATGTTTTTTCAGGGGGGAATTTATTTTGCAGTGACAGGAAGATGCCATTGCATGCCCAGCCAAATTCATTTGGAAAGGCTCATCTGCTACAAACCAAAGCATCTTTTTCTGTTACCATAGGCAGAAAAGTCTGTTCCAGAAGCAAAGTGGAGTTTTTTCTCTCTTTTGCACTACAGCTACTGTGCTGACAGGCATGCTTAAGCTCATTAGCCAGGCACTCTGAATTTCATCTCAGAAAGAAAAGCCAGAAGAGAAGCCAGCAGAAGTCTGACTTGCAGCACAGGAAAATCCATGTTTTTAGGGATCTCCAGCAAATCAAAGATCAAAATTCAGCTTGTGTATTCAGGAGAGGTGTATGTGGGAATTTTCCTTCCTCTTATGCAAAGCATTCTGCCATTCTTACAGGAAGGATAAGATCTGGTACAGATCTCTCTTAAAGAATTGTTTTTAATGTATAAACCTCTCTCTTTGCTGATAATTAACAACTGCTACATTATTTCTGTAGTAGTGCCAGGCAAACCTGCTGAAGGTGATGCTGTATACTGTAGAACAAGAATCCCCCCATTTTGAAGAGCTTGTAAATCTTTCAGGGAGGCGCATACAGCAGCATCACTACTGGGTTCCCTGTTTTGTGTTCTATATGTGAATGTGTGTATATGTAAATATGTACATGTGTATGTGTGCATGCTGCTACCAACTGCTGTCCTCCAAGATAAGTGAGCAAGGGTCAGTAGCAAAACAAGACTCCATGAAAGGCTCTATTGGAAGAAGCCCCTTTTGCTCAATGCAGCAGGTTAGGATTTGTTTCCCCATGGGTTGTTTCACACTGAAGCATAGTTCCCAGAGGACTTCTGCAGCCATTCACAACTTCACAGCACAGCACAGGCCATGTATGTAAAAGTCCTATGAGAAGCTTAGCTTCTAGCACCATCATGTTCAAATCTGCCCATGCTCAAAGGCAGATGTACACTGAGAAGCTGGAGTCAGCTTCTTTGGTTGTCAGCAAACGGCATTTTTCTGGCAATGTTTTGGAAATAAGATGTGTGCAGAGCCCCAGATGCAGAGTAGTTGTGCTTCTCTGTTCAACCGTAACCTGCGTAAGGCTGGCATTAAAACCCAGAAATATGCTATTTCCATCAGTAAGTTAATAGTACCCACACATAATTTGCAATGCTCTGTAAAAAGAAGGTGTCCTCTGACCATTTTTTAATGAGGAAAGTAAGTTTTACAAGGGAAATATGCTCATCAACAGGGCATGCATATGCACATATTAATCATATATCTAAGATGTATACTTAATGTCAATACACAGGGCTGCCTCTCTGCTGACTGCAAGCTCTGGCATCAGCTTGGTGGGTGTGCAAAAGTGGCTGCTGACTGAAATTATTGGGAGTTAATTACTTGCTTGATACAGAACACATCTACAATTAATAAAAGCTGGAAGTCTTTTCATGGAGAAAGAAATGGTCCAGGAGCTTTATGTATCCCCGAAGGGACAGGTGAGAAGAGACAGCCTCTGGCACTGCGAGGCTCTTCTTTGGACAGCACTGATCCAAGGGTACTGACAGTTGCTTTGTACTGTTGAATTATTCAGGAGTCCTTCACAGATGACTGCAAGCAAGGGAGAGTAAGAGGTCCAGGAGGAAGTTTAGGATTAAGTACTTAGTGCTCAATGAGAAAGTTAGGTGTAAGCCAGATCTTCACAGGACTTCAGGCCAGTAAAGGGTGGCAGGCTTTCAGGACAGACACAGGCTACACAGAGAAGGGATTTTCACCCTGTTGCTGAAAATCTTTGCAAGTGAAATTTTTGAAAATTAAAAACTTACCCATACATTAGTCAAACCAAAGTAACAAGGTGGAAGAGACCAAGTTAAACAAGGTCAACTGAAAGCCTTATACTGTACAGTAGCATTTATATGGCACCTGTGGCAGTGTTATGGGGCTGTCCAGCCACCTCTGAAGAAATGACATTTCTTCTATTTATCAGTAGAGCAGAGCTTCCTCTACACAGGTTGCAGATCAGGTATGTCCCTTTCTTGTGCCATGGACACATTAAAAACAAGGTTAAATTGCAAAGTTTTTTCTTCCAGATGTGTGAAAGAAGTAACAGTAATGTACCAAACTGACATTCGACCTGCTGCCCAGACAAAGGCTTAGAATTGATGTCCCCAGGAGCTTTTCAGAGACGTTTTCTTGTTCAGTTTCCCAAGAGCTCACACTGTTTTAATGCCCAACAGCCCCCAGAGCTGCTGGGAGAATATTCATGCAGAGGCACAGTGCTGTGGACTCCAAAAAAACATATTTCTCAACATTTCATCACCTTCCTCCTTGAGAGGTATCCAATTCAGGCTGCTGCATATACCACACAGTGGCTCACAATCAAGACACCCTGCATCAAAAGGTCCTAAGGGATACAGTTCAGTTAGACAGCCGGATGCACTGAATAGCCTAGAAGATTACCTCAGTAGGATGTTTTTGTCCCTTTAGAAATAGATAGTTCCCTTCAAGGACAGGAGACAGATTTTTAATGGTAAACCATATGTCAGAGACAACCTACAAGCAAAGAATACAATAGATAAAGGATGACCCTGTCCATTTGTCAGGATGTCTGCTCTCTGCCAGAGGACACCAGGAAATCTGTTCGGGGCTTTTTTCACTCTTTCTTTTCTCAACTATCCTTCCTGGGTTTTTTGCTGCTTCTTTTTTTCTGCTCTACTGCTCTCAGGAGTGGCAAGGCTTAAAAAAACTGAGTTTAGGGACATTTCTGGTCATCTGGACGGTGACTAGGTGATGGATAAGGCATTTATTATATTTTTTATACATTTTTTTTGTTTATAATATATTTGTTACATTTTCTCTGAGGCCTTCAGGAAAGCAGTAGCTCTGTGTTGCCAGTGACAGAATTGTAACCCTGACAGGGATCTGAAAACTTCAAGGTCTTAGCTGGTCTGGGATGTGCAAGGCATATTCATCCTTAAGAAATAACCACTAAAACATGTTCACACCAAATTTCAGTTCTGATGAACCACATATTTGCAGGCAATGAACACACCATCCAAAAGATCTCAACCAGCTCTTATTGTAATAAGTTTTTGTTTCCTTAAATACATGGGTCTTTTTAGACAGACCATCAAGAAAAGTCACCCTATGACAGTGTTCCTGCTATGAGGATAAATGTCCTTCTCATTATCCAAATGACAGGAAGTAGCAGAAATTGTGCTGTCGCTCAGTAAGCCACAGAACTGCGTTTAGTTTTTTCCTTTTTCTTTTTCACTTCTCAAATTGAAGTTCTGAGTCCCTGCAAAATCTTACCTTGATTATGACTGGCTGTGAGCCAAAACACACTTTCCTCAGCTTTCTATAAAATGCAAATCATGAGCAATCCAAAAGCTTCCTGCTATATCTTTCATTAAAGGAAGACTGATCTACAGGGTAAGAAGAGGGAGCAAACTTGTGATCCCCTCTTGAAGCACCTCAACCAGCTCTACTTTGTTAACCTACCCGCATGGCAGCCCAAGAAATAGGGCTGACTTCAAGGAACAGCTCAAGCAAGATCAGCAGGGACTACATAAGGTTTAGATATTCCCCAGTCAAGGTCAAATCTTCGTACAGTTCAAGGAAAATATAGCATGCTGGATTCAATAGACAGGGAGATATGAGGATGCTACAGCTCCGCGTTCCCAAGTTCAAACAGTAGTGAGCCTAATAATGTTTTCCTAGCAGGCACATGCACACAGAAGATGAGGATGTTTATATACCACATACGTATGTGTATGTATACATGGCTGGACACACAGGTCACAGACAGACATCTACATCAATGCAAACAGCCCATGTGTCCTGACCTATGAACTTGATGCAGCTGGCCCTGTTTAGGATAATGTTTCCCAGTAGGAGTATGTCTGTCCTGATGGGAGTCAGGCATGGCAAATACCAGACTCAAGCACCCCAAACAACATGTATTCCCATCTCCCTATACTCTAAATTGTATGTGCCACTGGATCTCACTGCATTGTTTTCCTCTGCAAAATCCCCCAAGTAACCTCAGCTCCTTATAAACCATTTATATATAGTCCAGGATGTCTGTTGCTTTTATCCCAGGAATTCACAGTGCTCTTGCCTCACCTGCGTGAAGGAGCATGTGGCAGACACATTGCTATTTCTTTTCTCCAGCTACAGAATTATTAAGGCACTTTTCAGACACTGATCTCTCCAGTGCTGTTGGGGCACAAAATACTGAAGAACAACGGTGCAGCCACAGGGGAAGAGCAAAGCTGATCAGATAGTGAAAAAAGGAATGACTGTTTCATCTTTGCTATTCCTTATCCTTAGGTTGGATGCTAATATTTGATGTTTGGTTATCTCTCCTGACAAAGGCTCTCCAGAAAAACGTACAATCTTGCTCTCTATTCCCTTACTAGATTTCATTGGAAATAAAACACAGCTTCTCTGTGGAGTTTGCTTCTCTGGCACATAATTTTTTCAGTTTGTTTTCAAAAGGAGCTGAACAAGGGTTTTGTTGGATTAACTGGCTTTCTCATAATAAAAGCCTTGAGCAGCTATAATTGTATAGCTGGCTTTGTTTACAATTATATCAGCTTCTCTTTTCTCTGTGATTTATTTCCCAGTGTTATCCAACATACATTCATGTTTGGTTTTTGTTTTGGTTTTGTTGTGGGGTTTTTTTACAAATGGGCTGATTGTTCCTCAGATGCCTGAAGTTGTTGCTGTGCTAATTCCTTGACTCAGCTTGCTGTGTCTTGTCCAACCCCCTGCCATGGGCAGGGACACCTTCCACTAAAGCAGGTTGCTCCAAGCCCTGTCCAACCCGGCCTTGAACAGTGCCACAAATTGGGCAGCCATAGCTTCTCTGGGCACCCTGTGCCAGCACCTCAGCACCCTCACAGGGAAGAACTTCTTCCTTCTATCTAACCTTCTAACCTAAATCTCCCCTGTTTAAGCTGGAATCCATTGTCCCTTGTCTTATCACTACAGTCCCTGATAAAGAGTAAAGAATGCCCTAAACAACGACCTGCTTTCAGTAGAGCACATGCAGCAGACACTCTCATACATCCTACTTTCCTGGGCCTTAGAAAAGAAATTGCTCTCCTTCAAACTCGAGGTGCCTTTTCAGTCCCACAAAACATAGTAGCTGGTGATAATGGCCACATGAACAACACCTGATGTACACAGTCTGTTTTAACTTTTTTTTCCTGCAAAGTTTTTCAAATTTAATTTGAAAAAATTGCCAGGTCTCAAACATGAAAGCCATGGGATGCTGAAGAGCTTTCAGCACATTCATTGCTTTTCTCCATGAAACCAAAATTATCCTGTGGTGCCTTTGGCTAGTCCAGTGCCAAAGTGGACTCTCCACCCACATGAGGCAATCTTTGCTCTGTTTATCAAATCTGATGTTCCTGATATCTTGTCCTATCCAAGAAGACACAAACAACAATTAATGGCCCTTCTGCAGAGAAAGAGCAGCTTTTTTATGGGGGGGGGGGGGGGGGGGAAACCAAAAGAAAAACCACCAAAAAGCCCAAACCCAGCAAAACAACCAGCCGTAATCCTCTTGAATCTTCTCTTTTCTAAACCGAACTACCCTATGCAGTTCTTGCACAAAACATTGTTCTCTAAGACACACAGCACCCTGCAATTTCACAAAATGCTCCTCACCAGTTTTCAGTTCTGCAATAAATACAAGAGGCGGTGTTTGGAAGCAATGATTTGTCCTAGTTCCATGTCCTGCTATCCCCAGGCCTGGGTGCCTATCCAGCTCAGAAGAGCTTAAACAAGAACTAGGTTGAAGAGTCTACCCTCCTGTACAAGCCAGAGCCTCATTCTCCTAGATACAGTTACCACCCATGTCTCAGACTAAGATGTGCTGCAAGCCAGATCCTGGCCTTGTGGAGCTGGAAATGAGAGGAATGGGATGTAAATCATACCAGATGGTTGAGGACTGAAGAAATTCTGACAATCTCTAAGGAGCAAAAGATCCTTTAAGGAAATTGGGAAAACAGCCACTGTTACTCAGGGCCATTGAATCTTCTTCCAAACTCGGTTCTGCTTATGTCACTCATGTCCTCTTTCACCTCCAGCAGAACATCATTTTACCTGATTAAGTCCAGGAGCCCCTGACACAAATCTTTGATGATCATAAGCTGCCACAAAACTTTCAACTGGAGAGATGTGGTTCATGGGGAAAAGCTCAGAGGAAGCTCCCTGTGACTCCTGCCTTTTAAGATAACAACTTTGTGTGTTTAAACACTTCCACACCTCCTACATAGTTCATGTTCTGATGAAGACACAATGCCTGTGATGCACAGATGCATGTCACAGTATACTGAAGGGCAAGACAAACTTGAAGATGATTTTGTAGACCTGGGTGAAAACCCCAGTCTGGAAAATGGATGAAGGACTGCACTGCTTTTCTGTCCTAAGCTTTGTAAAGTGACATGTCTGCCTGTGAACCAAAGGGTTCAGCACATGAAAAAGCCCCAGAATTGTAGTTGAGCAAGCCAGTATTGCTGTGAGGGGTGCTTACACATAGAGATTTTCTCAGAAAGTGTCAATGCCAGCCTTAACTCTCACAGTGGGAAAAAAAACCCCAAACAAACAAACAAAACAAACCACAAGTAATTACTCATTTTCTGTGGAAAATGATAGGCAATAAAAATAATCCCAGGGTTCACAGCACACTATAAAAACTGACAGATAAAAAAATACTTGCTATGAATCTGCCAAGCAGCTCACATTGCAGCAGGGAGAAAGCATGAAGCTCAGGAGCTAGGATCTCCAGTACTTTGGGAGAAAGGGAAAACATGAACGGCAAAAACTTCAATCATCCTGCAGCTTGCATGAAATCTGTGGGAATTTGTCGACCACACTAAACACAGGGAAGGAGTGAATGAGCAAAGCCAGGCAGAGGGATTGCAGCTTAATTCAGGATCAATCTGAGCCTTAAAATATGTAAGTTTACCTCTTTGCCTACAGAACTCCGGTGAACAAGTTATCCAGCAGCATTTCCTGCTTTTAGCTTTCCTGGCAAGGCTGCAATCAGAATAGAATTTCCATGTCAGAAGGAAACCCACAAGTAGTGAAATATACAAACAGGGGGGAAAAAACAATAATTTGCAGATTTATGTTTAAAAGTCCATTTTGACTTTCTTTTAGTAACAGTTATAACTATTTCTAAGTTTTCTGATCCCAAAACTCATACGGTAGCAGAAATACTATAATCAAAAGGAAAAAAAAAAAATCTGCATGGTTTTACAGGAAAAACTATTCAACTACTAGGTTTTGTCAGCCTGGCCATGGTCACATTGTTAGCTGGACAGCAAGGAAGCAGGCCGTATGTCTTTTGTTTTTCTCAGCCAGGCTGGGAGGTGGTCAAAGGGGAACCTTTGGGAGCAATCAGGATCCCCCATGCAAACACTTGGAGCTCTGAGCTCAGATCTCCAGGGAGCATCCCCAATAGGAGATTCCAGGAAGACAGCAGAGCAATTTTAAAGTCTGTACTTCTAATTAGCAAGCATGTATTTCCCTGCAGGGCAGAGGGACTGGAGGTTCTGCTAGTTCACGCAGACATACTGGCTGTTGTTATTTGGGTATTTACTTCTCATGTAAGCCCCAGCCTGATGATCTTAGCTTTAACCCTGTGCCTTTAATCCTGAACTCAAACAATTTAGTTTCAGTGTGGGTCTGGGAAGGGCTTGCTTGGTTGCTCAGGGCTGAACTCTCTGAGGAGGGGGAAGAGGAACCAAAGGAAGGACACAAGTTCACCCATCAGTTGCAAAAGGTGCCCTTTCAGCCTCTGTAGTGCACATGAGGCACAGGGTTTTCATCCTCGTTGCTGGAAACTACCTTTAATCCTTGCCATCTGTGCTTAACCTTTCTCATCTCTAACTCTTCTGTCAACCTCATACCCACAAGGGAAGACCAAATCCTTGATTCAATGCTCTTTCTAGAAGACAGTGTGCAATTTCACTTCATTCCAGTTTCTGTTGTGTTACTTATCTCTCACTGCTGATGCATTCATACAGCCAAGGCAACATGCAAACAGAGCAGCATTAGCCCGCTCTCCTCTCCGCATGGTGCACGTGCAAATCACCATGCTGTGTACTGAGCAGAGTAGTGACAGTGCTGAACAGCAGGACTCACTGGTTCTGTCTTACACATTGCAACATAGATGATCATAAGAAGGGAAAGTATATTGAAGTTGGTCTTTTCCATTAAAGTGACTGTTTGAAGGAGTGCTCTGTTTCAATACTTTTGTATTTCACCTTTCACTTTCAATCTGCATAACAAAAGCCAACCCTTTGCAAGGTATTGCAGCAAGGAGCCCCCTTTTTAAGTAAGCTCTGGAAAAATCACTCACCTCTTCAGCCAACAGTTAAGACGCAGGCAGCCTGTGCCAGAAAGTGTGCAATCCTAAAAGCTAAGGACAGTAGAGGAACACTGGAGAGGAGTACCAAGACCATTGGATGATCCTTCTTGACTGTTATGTGAAAAACTACTCAGCAGCTCTTGCACAGCATGTGCCTCTCATGGTACCTAAACACTATTATAAGACTGGACAGCCCACCTTGTCAAGATCTGCAGCTGTTTTACACTGTCCTGACAGCTTCCTGGCTTTGGCTTCTTTCTATTTTCATTTTAGAGCATGTTCAGATTAATAACAGTGGCTGAAATGTGTGTTCTTGTTGTGAATGAAAATCTGCTCTTCCAAAAAACAAATCAAGCAATACGTTCACGCCTGAAGTGGCATTTTAATGGAAGAAAAGCTTCATGTGCATGTTACTAAATATCACTTCCTTACAGTTGCATACTCTTTCCATTATTAGGCTCTCCTAACACTCAGCCATGCTGATAAATGGCATTTTTCACTATGATAAGAAAGTAGGGACATTTTGGATAGGTGTTGGTTTATTTCACTTGCCTAGAAAATACATTGAAAAATAAAAAAGTAAATTCCTTCTATTTCTTGTCACAATATTCTTGTCCTTTCACCACAGAACACTGGATTTCCCAAACTCACATCCAAACCCGCATCCTGATTACTAGTCAGATGAATGATAGTGATATGGTGATGCTGTCCTCAAGTAAGCTCACGATCTAAGGGAGCTGAAACTCTAAGGGAGTTTTCTGCTGTGAATAGAAATTGATCTCTTCTTCCTAGCACCAGCCTAAAGCTACTTAGCAGGGTAGCTTTATTTATAACCATTTTTTATCTGCAATGTGTTGAAAGACAGTAAAAATGTTTTGTGGTTTAACTTCCCTCTACAGAAGCACCACTTTTGTTGTATCTCTTCTTGTTAGGAATGGGAGAGTTCATTTACCCTGTCACAGTCAACAAGCTACACATCTTTCTAATTGTGGACATAGTTTCTTCTCTTTTCCACGTAAGGAGAGAAGTGGTCCTTGGCTCTGACAGCTAGGCACCAAACAGAAGTGTGAGCTACAATCCATGGCATCCATTCTCTACCTCAGCCTTTGGCTCACTCCCAGCCTGCAGACACAGACCAGAGCTAACCCAGGAGGTACTGACATGGCTAAATTTAGAGAAGCAACATGCAGTGGGATTCAGTGGTGTTCCTGATACCTGAAATCTAGCTTAGCAGCTGCAGTATGACAATGCTTCTTCTCCTGGTTCCCATACAGAAAGTTGTACACCTTCTACCCCCTAAGTAGATGCATCCATCCAACCAAAATACCATCTTGGTGCACAAGATGAGTGGAAAACTGGCTAGCCAGTCCAGGTCAAAGTGAACAGCATAACTAGATACCTGCCCAGCTCTGTTATGAGCAGCCTTTAGGAAGACACAGTAACTACCTGAGCAGCAGAATTTGATGTGCCGGGGGGAGCGCTGTCTGCCAAGTCAAACAGAGATAAGTATAGAGATCACATGCACGTCCAGAAGAGCATAGCCCCATCTGCCACAGCCCTGAATGTGGGAGAGACTCATGTTAGCAGCACTTTCTCCTTCATCCAGCCTGGCCTCCCTTTGCTCCTGCCCAGGAGACTGCCATGGAGCTGAACACAGGAACAACACAGAGGAATCACTGCTCCCTGCTCCCCTCTCTCCCATCTTTGCTTGGCAAACACAACAGAATAAGCAGCTCCCAAGAAACAAAAGTACTTTTTCTTTCAGTAGCCAATAACTAAATGAGTAAAATAAAATACTGCAGTTGTTGGTGTGGTGTGAGATGGCAAATTACAGTAATGTTTTCCAGGATACCTGTATTGTCGACTTGGTTGTGGCATACAGCTACACTACAATTCTACCAACCTGTTGATGAGAAATTATGATTTTACTCTTACTGATGACACCCTCCCACCTTGTGATGGATGTGTCTTTGCACTAGAAAAACATAAACTAAATGTATAGCTCAAAAATAAATTCTTATTAAGGACTTGAAAAGTTGGTTTAGCTTTTTTTTTTTTTTAGCCTGTTATTAAAGAAAATAGAGTCTGACTAAGGTAAAGAGCTGAGGAGGCTACCTGAGCAAAGAAAGCAAGCTCAGGAAATGCATGACAGCATGTCATATGGTTATGGTACTTACATGACTTACATCTAATGGAAAAGCTGGCAAAATCAAATAAGTCTTTACCTATCTAGTTCTGATCTACTCTGTGTTTGTCATGGGATTAAGAAATCGTGAAACTGGAAATACAGAGCAGGGAGCAGAACTTCAGTTCATCTTCACAAGTCTGGTGCTTCTGTAGCATTGGCAGATGGCATAAAGTGAAATACTTCACAAGGAGGAATTTAGTCAATGTGAATCAATCTGCAGAGGCACACCTAACGTTAAAAATATCCTAACCTATTAAGTGCTTAGAACCATTTAAATTGCACTCTGGGACACAAAAAGAGGTGTTTGAGTTGTAGTAAAACTCATCACCCCTCCCACAAACTGTCTACAGTCAATCAGTACACACTCTGATTTTGCATGGCATGACATAGGAAACCTGCTAAAAGCTCTGTCCAAATAAACTGCTTTAGCACTTGGGGAAACTATTTTCTCAGACAAGACCACTTGCTAAATTCAACCCATAAATAGTTTGCACCTCCCTGAATGCCTTTTCTCCGCTAATTTATTACTGCTCAAAATTTCTCTGCTCAGATCCCCCAAGCTGTCCCACAAGAAGAGAAAAAGAGAAGAAACCTGCCTCAGCAAATATGCTCTTCCTTGGGAGAGAAACTGGCAATCTGTGTTGGGCCTGCCAGAAAGTCGCCTAAAAAACAGCTGAAAAGACAAATTGGAGTAAAAACTGGCACCGGGGAACAGCTGAATTTTGTCCTTTTACAGTGGGATGCTGCAAGACCCACGCAATCAGCTGCCCATCTCTAAAGGCTATGGGCAGCTCTCTGCTTGGTTCATGGATTAGCTGTGTGACCTACCACTGCCAAGGAAGACAGCCATGAACCAGGGCACTGCTGTCTTTCCATGCTATACCATCATCAAAAAGCACCCATAGAAACTCACTATGCGTGTCCTCAGTGCTTCCCCCTCTCCTATCTCTATCTACCAGACACACGAAGGAGTGATTACCTTGGGGTTGTTTCAGCTCAGCTACAGCAGTCAGGCCTCCAGTCTGCTAGATCAGGAATATGCTTTTAGAGAGTGATGTTTGAACAAACAGCACATTTGCCAATATTTCCAGCAATGGGAACTAGCAGCAAATACAGCAGGATGTCAGTAGTGACAGGGATAGTGGTGGCAGCCTGAAAGTCCATTTTTCTGCTTTTACATTTCCTAAACAATATATCCCTATTTTCTCTTCTCCCTCTGCCCCCCCCCCTTTTTTTTACATAAACAACTAGCTTGACTTCACATTTTAAAACAGAAGTATGTGCAAAACAGCAACAAGATAAGAAGGTAAATCTGTTGTGAGTTTCTCCATTTTTTCCATTACTAGACACAGCTCTCAAGCAGAACAAAATCAGTAAGAAGTCGATAGAAAAGGGGGCTGATACCTGTAAATTCAACGCCAGATCTTTTTCATCACCCCTCAGCCAGGCTAGGAACAAGTAGGGAAGGAAACCTTCCAGCACAACTGACACTCAGTAATACAATTTCTCTCTCTTCTGGGCCACAGCAGCCTGGGCAGATCCTGGGGACTGACACTGGTATGTCCATATGTAAGTAACTCTTCCCTCCAGCCTGCCCTGTGCCAAGGTGTTATGATGCTGCTCCTGGAGTTTCACAGCTCTTCCAGGACTTTGGGACAGTCACCAGGATCTGCAAAGGGCAGGGGGAAGAGCTCCTGGGGTCTGCAAACACAAGCACTGACCAGCAGGGAAACACAGGCATGGGAATTTGAACCTTGATAAAGAATCTGGGAGAGAATACCTGTCAAAGAGGGGGCAAGGAAGGTCTGATGGGGGAAAACCCATGCCATTGCCTGCTCACCCTTTAGAGCATCATGCACTGCAACCCAAGGATCTCCCACCACAGGCACAACATGGCTATCAAACAGCACTTGCACTGGTGGTGTGGACACAGTACTGCTATGCATTCACCTGTCAGGCATCGCTGTGCACCAGAAAAGGGGCCACCTCTCCATTCCAGTGAGCAAGCATGGGCTCTGATGCTGAACAGCATCTAAGCCAAGGCTCGAAACTCAGCATATGTTTCGCATCCTCCCCTGCATGCCTGACTACCCCACAGCATGCATGCCTGGCATTTCCTTCCAAACAACATTTCCCACTTCTGATGAAGTGATACAGAAATAGCTATGCTATTTCCCCTCAGTCATCCAGGGCCAGCTTTAACATCACAGCTGTCTTCTTGGAGATACTATCTAAAAGGTGTCATGAGTCCATGTTCCTGATTCTCCCAGGCACGAACAGCAGAGATCCCCAGTTCTTTCTGGATGTTCTGGCCAAATGAACGCATTTTCCAAGAGTTCTCTCTCTCGTCATTACTTCTTTGTGGAACAAAAAGAGAATCTGATAAAAAGCAGGACTCACGGTGAGAAGTGTTCATGGGACATCACCACACGGTGCCAGCAGGCCTGGTATAGCCTCTGGGTTCTTCCAAGAGCATTTGTTTTTCTCATTTCCAAAAAACTCTCCCTTTTTTGGATTTGTTTGCCTCACATGGGAATGAAATCAGCCAGAAGGATGAGGAAGGATGAGGAAGCAGTGCTCAGTGTAAAATATTTCCCCGGTGTATGCCATCTTTGTGATTTCACCTGCTGGCCACATGAAAGAAGATCATCTTCTCCATGAGCCAGAAGAATTACTAAACAGACTACAAACTGTCTGTAACATATTTTTATGACTACAGACATAGCAGTTTGTCTCAAACATAAATAGGTGATACAAAGACAGGGAAATGTCAGGGGCACTATGATGAAATCATCTGAAGAAACAAGAGCTGTTGCTGCTGAATTTGGTGTTAAAAACAAATAATTAAAAAGAAAATTCAAAGGACCTGAGGTGTCTGCTGCAATTAGATGTGATAGGTAAGGGGAAAAGAACCAGAAAGAGATTAACACAGACAATAACCAACTCCTTCCAAAGGCCAAGAAAAACAAAACAAATAAAATCCAACAAAGCTCAGAGACAAAGAAGGACTATTTTAAAATCTAAATGTTTGAAAACCCAACCAAAATATACACAAATCAATGTGTCGTATTGATATGCATTAATTTCATATTTCAGTACTGTTAATTTCCTGTCTTTTAAAGCAAAGAGGCTGTCTGAGAAAATGGGTGGTTCTGGGAGAAAAGAAATGAAAAAAGTCTTATTATAGATTCTCTGATGTCTAATAAGGGCTAAATCTCTTCTCCAGTCTTTTCCTCAGTAGGAATATTAGTAGGACTTCACTTTTCTACTTAACCATCTATTTTTGTTAGGTTTCTGGGGCCCTGTTGTCTCTTCACTTGCTGCTCCAGGGCTCCACTTCCAAAGTTTTGGCCCTTTCCTACCCAAAATAAAAACTGCAAGATTTCGAATTAAAAGAAACCCTCGGGAGAAGGGGGCTGAATCTAACAACCCTTGAAAATTATCATTAAAATGTACAATGCTATTGCAATATCTGTCCCCTTATTTCCAATGACTTACTGCCAGTCTTTCAGCCTGGACACTTGTTAAGGGTATGTGCTGGACTGCACAAATTAGCAATGGCCACTCCACAAAGAAATCCCATTGCTTGGTCATTTCTACATGTTCTTTTAATAAAATGGATAGCAGGTATGTGCTGCTGAACTTAGTGTATTAATAGTGTTGGATTAGACATCGTGCAGTAAAAGGGGTGCTGCTGCCAAAAACAACGAAGAGGAAAGCCAAGACATCAATTAAACTGTCCGCTACTATTAGTAGGATCAGTCTGATTTGAAGCAACCCTTGTCAGAATGTGTCAGCTATCACAACCAGATAAAAACAAAAGGAGAAACACACCTAAAATCAGGCTCCCCATCAAGTTTGCTGCTCCAAGTGCCATTGGAGCACTTGGAAATATCATTCACTGATATCCAAGGCAAAAGGTAAGTCCAAATAGGCAAGTGTAGAGTTCATCTACGGGAGGAAAAAAAGACCTATTTTGCTGATTTCCTCCAAGTATGAAACCAGATTTGATGTTTCATTGTTACTGGCAAATGACCTATAAAAATAGAACACAAGTGACTTTTCCAGGTTGTTTGTAATCTCTATAAGGTGGAAAGATTTGAAATGAATGACTGGTAACAGGAGATTGATTTGGGCATTAAGTAAATGTAAGTGGATGGAAAAAACTGCCAAATGAAAAGAAAAATGGATTATCAGGGAGCCTGACAGGAACAAGACAATGCCAAGAAAACAAATGAAATGTAATAATGAAATCAAATTTTCCCTGTGATACTTCAGTCTACACCAAAACAAGGTTTACTGTGCTTGGCAGTGGACTGCAAGGGAGGGGAAGTGCAGCATTTTCAGTAGAGCTGTTTCTTTTCTCTCTGATCTGGCCTTCATCATAGCATGACGAGGAAGATATATTTCATCTTCTAACTGAAGATAAATACTGGAGATCTTCAAACTTGTTCCTGATCAAAGTTCATTCAGACTGCTCCACCATTCCCTTACAGGCATAGCAACGAGCCTTGCAGGAGAGACTTAGCTGTCTTGGCGAAGAGGGATGAGATGGCAGCTGAGCTGGCACATGCACCCTGCAAGCCCCAAAAAGCCCCATGCATAACAAGCAAACCACAATACCACTCTCTCAGAGTACCACAGTGGTGCCAAAAGGCCCTGACTGCCTTTCTTACCATCAAAATGAACCTGATGTTAGTGCCAGCATAAGGAAGAACTTGCTATCGCAAAACTCCAGGCACTGCCATGGCCAGAGCAAAGCCATCAGGCAGCAGCTTACCTGCAATCAGTCAGCTTCAGTGTAATATTGGTTTAAGTCTATTTTTGCCAGAAGACACAAAAAGGCCAGACAAGTTTGACCATAACAATCTGTGAAAACATCCTGGTGTGAAAGTACCCAGGGAAAGGGTGACCTTACAAGGAACTATGCAGCAGGGTTTCTGAGCTGAGAGATGGAGTAACAACAGAGGCAAATGACAACAGCCATAGTTCACAGGCTGGAGATAAGGAGCATATTTTAAATGCCATACTGAAAATACATGACCTTGCTATTGTAAGGAAGCAAGGGTCTGATCCAAACCCCCTCAAAGTCAATGGAACAATCTCAGACCCTGCTGGACCACCAAAACCAACAAGGTTTAGCTGTATTCTTTTCTTTGCTCTGCCAATTCAAAGTGCGAAGAGGCTGTGACAAGACACCCACTCTCAGAGGTTTATAATCGTCATATTTATTCTGCACGTGATTGCTTATATATGTAATATATATGGCTGTCTAATTCTTAAAGGACATGTTAACTCTCTAAAACAAGCTGAGTAGGCACCTTGTCTTTCAGGGATCACTTTTTTGTCTACAAAAACAACTTACTGCCTTAGCAAATCAAATGCAGAATCCTGCATATTTCTAATTTGTTAAAAAAATATTTTGGTATTTTTTGTTCTTTTCGTAATTCAGGCTTGAAGTACTTTCGGTGGGCACTGAGGCATTTGTCTCGTGTAAGTTAGGCTGCCACGTTTTTAAATTATTTTTCATGTATATCCGTTTTATAAGGCAGAAGATTAGAGATCTTTCAGTTAACGCTATGTCTATCATCACAGAAGGGAATCTCCCAGCTCTGTGAAAACTTTGTCATAAAGCAAATCTGAGCAATAGCACTGGAACATACCTTTCTTTCCTCTGTTGAGGTGAGATGGACATCCTGAGAGCTTCCCAATTCTGCTACAGGTGTCAGAACAATGATTCAGATTGGCAAGAGACTCATCATCCTTCTCAGTACCCAGGATCATGCCACACAAAGCTTATGTGCTTCTTGATTCTTATCAAGGCTGAGGTTGTGACACTGGCCGGTGTTGGTCCAATTTCAGCTGCTTACAGTACAATAAGATTTTGCTTTGCCATTTGAAATAATTCAGTAGAAACACCAGTTGTTTTCCAGTAATATTAGAGATGCATCCCTCATTACATACACAAGGAGGGCTCTCACACTGCCTTTTCAATTTTGCCAAAATAATGTGGGTTTGATCTAATGGATTGCAATTAGACACTAGCAACCCTTCAGGGATTGACACAGTTCATCATCATTTAACATCTACTACAGCTGTATTCTTCCCTTTCATCCTAAAGGCACTCCATAAGACAACCAAATGTATTTGTACACAAAATAAACTGTAGAAGTACATATTTTAAACACAATCCTACACGGAGGAAGGAGGATGTTTTGTTTGACTTTTTAATAAAACAAGGCAAACCGTTTTGTGCATGTTGATATCCACAAGCCAGGGTTGAGAAGCCAAAGACACTTCAGGAACTTCAGGAAAGCTTGAAATTAAATCAAAGAATAGCAGATTCTTGCAACAGTTTCAGGAAAGGGAGCGGGTTCCGGTGATATCAGAAAAACAGAATCTCACTAGTAATTTGTTTCCATTTTCACACAAAGCAACCTGTTTTTCAGCTGGGTTTGTGAAGACAGGAGAGAAAAGTTGGTGACTCGAAAAAACTTTGTTTATTCTGAACACTGAGATGTTCAATACACCTCCAGCTATTAGACTAGACTGAGATGAGAATGAAAGCCATGCTGTAGCTCTGCTTTGGCAATGATAACTTTCAGGAGAAATTTTTTACTTGCACTCAAAGTCAGGAAAGCAGCCTGGAAGGCACTTGGTTGAAGAAGACATCCATGCAAGCTTTGAAAGGTTTTGCAACATTGGGCTATACCTAATTTTGGTGGTATAGGACATATGTCATATGATGTAGTGAGGGCAGGAGCCAGGAGAGTGCTTGTCTAAGCTGCCCAGAAGTCACCAGCTTTGGTCCAGAGGCTAGAAGTTGCATAAACTTGGTGCTGTATGCAGGCAAATGTGCCCCACGAGCAGGCAATGATATGCAAGTGAACCAGGTTATGAATGCCTTACACAAAAAGAAAGCCTTTACACAAAGTAATCCCATCAATTCCAACACCATATGAGGCAAGGGATTTGCCATCCAATCCTTTAAAAGGAGCAGGCATATTTTATGTAGTCAGTTTTAAGTATCATTGCAAATTTTAAGTATTGCAAATGCAACACAGTAAATCACAGCAGTTTAGGCTCAACAGTCTATTGTAAGTCTTCATCTAGATTTTGATTAACTAGCAAAAATAATATTCTCTAATCCTTCAGAGAACATATTCCTTGCTGTTCTGATAAAGTAGATAACTTCTGTAACAGATTCTGCAGGTCACTCACAGATGAAACTTGCATTTTAGAGAAGTGGAGAGTAAAGTTACTCAATTCGATAGTAAAGTTATTTGATTCTAACAGAACATCCATTTAAAAGCATCCATTCTATTGCAGTAGCAGTAGGTGAGAACAAGTTGGGTTCTTATTCTTGATCAAAGGACTATGGAGTTTAAAATGTTACATCAGATCTTCTGAAGGGGATAAAGACAAAAGTAATCACTCCTGATTGCACATATAATATATGCTTCTCTTCTGTTTTGGCTTGATTCCTTACATCCATAATGTTTAAGAGATCACACTGTTCAATCCTCCACTAATAAATTTTAACTCTCTAATGAGCAGTTGATGTTCCCAGAATTTTATATCCCTACAGGTTTTGTGAAAATCGGCATCTGGCTTGAGGAAAGCAGTCCAGAAAATGTTCTTGATGTCTGTTATAAACTGTGCTTGGCAGCAGCTGGCAACCCATCAGCACAAGTGTGCTGTCTGGCTAACGAGTGTGGATGTAGTTCATCATTACCTACAGACATCACAGATGACAGAACAGAAGCTGCTTATAAAGGAAACAGGACAGGAACCAGGTTACTGTAGGAAACGAGTTTTAATCAGTTCTTCTGCTAATTGAACACCTTGTTTTATAGGACATTGAAATCCTTGTGGTGTGTCCTGTCACACATTGCAGCACTATTCAGAAAAAGAGGAATGTACACAATGATAAGACTTTGGAGGCAGGGAAATCTTTACTGGTACATGCCACTATATCATACCAGTACAGTCAGGAGCTCTCTGCAGGACAGCAACTCTCTTCAGTGAAGATCTCTTTATAATGGTTCAGGGGTTCTGATGGTTATGGGGACCATCAGAGCAAGCAAGCACCAGTCATACCACCAGCACTTACTCAGCCTAAAGAGCAGCAAACTAAATGTCTGTCATGTGTTTGGATTTTCTCCAGAAAGTCTTCACATCTCACCTGTGGAGATGCAAAATGTGCAGGTCCAGTGTGGTAGGGGTTCACACATTACCTATTTCTTTCCATAGATGGAGTAGAAGATACTATAGCTTTACGTAATTGAAAAAAAAACCCCAAACCTACTTTGCTTCATGTGCCCTTTTATTCTTATTTTATTTTTTGTATGTGCTAGAACATTTATTTTGCACATGGTAACACCACTTTGATCTCTCTTAGAAAGAAAGACATTATGTACCATCACCATGAAGAAACATTTTACCTTTACCCGTGCAGGACCAGCAAGCAAATAATGCTTGCTACAGTGACCCTGGTAAGGAACAAACACTACTGCCCTAACAGCCATACGGAGCTCATGTGCAGAAACATTGCAAAGTCAACTCAGAAGTAGTCACAGACCAAGGAGTGGAACTGAACTCCTGACTGGGTGAGTGAAGACTCCGGTTAGACGCACAGCAGAATGATGTCTGAAGCTTAGTGGAAGGGGGAACAACAATGCAGCCAAGTAACCTAGCTGCAGCAGAGGCACCCAGGTATCCCCTTAAGCCTTCGAGGAGCACAGTTGCTTCAAACCTTTTGAATGGAAAAGCAAATGCCAGCCATCTGTTAGCAGCTCCTTCAGTGGAGGCAGAGCAGAAGGGTTCATTACATTAGAAAGGGTTTAAAAAGTAAACCCACCAACAGCCTGTACCATATCAAAAAAGATAGTCATGCCTGAGCACACAGGTTAGAGAGGAGACAGGGGACCAGAGAGGAGGCTCAGGAGATGGATGCCAGAGCTACATTTTGAGTGTAGCTCTTGGTGGAGTGAAGATGGCTCAGGAATGCACCCCGGTGACCCAGATGAAAGATCTGAAAAGACCCAGATATAGTATGGCTTTACTGCATGAAAAACAAACCCGTGAACTTCAGTAGGCAACTGCTGTCAACAGACAGACAAGAGGATCATTGGGATGCTGCATGGACAACCCAAGTGCTTACACAAATACCTGCTCCGTGTAGCCATGGGGCAGCAGGGACAGTTGTAAACAGTAGGTTCTTGCTCCAAATGTTAAGGCAGCTGCTCATACTCTTACACTTTGCTCTGCACTGCCCAGGGCATCCACCCTACAGCAAAGGGAAGAGACCTCGTAAGTCCTTCATCCTAGCTCCTACTTGGAGCAGAAGTATCCCCAAACATTAAGTAAGGGAGGCCCTGGCTTTATCTGCAGGATTCTGGCAATTGCCAAGGATGGAGCATCCTTAGTCTCTGCTCACCTCTTTCAGCAGAGCAGGGGAGAATGAGATTGCCTTGGGATTTCTTTAAAGCTAGACCCTCAGTATCCTGAAACTTTTCTCTACTGTGTATGCTGGAGGAGGTTTCTTTGTAAAATTCTGATACATACTTGAAGTTGGGCATATAGTTATGTACCATGGATTTAGACCTCTCCACTTGAAAACTTCCTAGGCCTGCTCAGCACTGTGACTGAGTTGTGACCCTTATGCAAGGATGTGAGGGAGAATTGGAACTGAAACCAAACCAAGTTAGATTTGGGAACATTTTAGTTAAGTGTAATAATGGTTTGGAAGGACGGTTGAGACACCAGCTTTGCTAAGGGGGGATGTTAAAACTCGTATCACCAGTTCCATTCATGCAGTAACCAGACAGCTGCACTGTGACTTCCTTTCAGTTCCCAAAGTCTGAACCCACTCACTGCCATTGGCTTTTACCTCGTGTATGAATTACCATAGATACAGTGCCCTACAGTGCAAAAACCATCTATGTAAAGCATATTAATAATACGTATATTAAAAAAGAGTATTCATAATATCTATATGAATAACATTTGCCAATGGAATAAAAGTGCAAACAAGTTATTGTGGACCGAGATGTCACCAAATGGGAGAGCTGGAAGGAGGAAGAGTGGAAGTTTTAAGGGCAAAATCCATGCTTGAGTCATGTTGGTGAAGCTCAGTCCTGACACATACAACAGTGAATGTATCAAGTCTGCTCTCACCTCTTGCAGGCTTTCCAAAGGTCAAAAACTACCTGATCATGACAGAAAACACATAGAAGGAGAAGAAAGCACAGTGTCTGCAAATTGCACCTTGAAGAGGAAAGCATGGGATATGATTGCCATAAGAAAACAGGGTGATGGCAAAAACACTTCAAGTTTTATATTTAAGAGAACTCTTTGCATTGAAGGCCAGGCTTTAAGCTGGCTTAAGCAGACGATGCTGCCCTAGCTTTGATTCACATCAACCTTGGGTTTAGGCAACCAGCCCAGTCAGACCACTGTTAGCACTTCAGTGATGGCTCAGAGGAAGCTACATTACACAGAAAAGATGCACATGGAACCCAGTCCCTCAGAGGAGTCATTTGAACCCACAATTTAATTCCAAAAGGCCAAGAGCAAGCACCCAACATGGCTGTCAGAGGGATAGCCTACCCTTTGCCCTCTCTTCTCAGCTGGGCAGCAGGGAAAGTGAAACAAGTTGTGAGATGACATTTCTCTTCATTACTGACCATGTGCCTGCATCTAACACAAATCCATAATTAAGATCTCCAAGCACCAATGCAGTGTAAATAATGAATTAGAACAACAATACCAATTACAGACAGTGCTTTAGGCTCTTTTCAGCTAATATGGCAAATGTGAATTTTTCATAAGATCTTAACAATCCTACCAGTTTATAACATCCTTTTCTCAGTTTTTTGCTGAAAAGGTATGAACATCTGCAACTCATTTTCAATCATCACATTTTGAAGGAGTTTTTATTACCTCTAGTCATGACTCATAAGAATGGGGAACAACAGCTACTCCTGCTCCTGTTATAAACAGTAACCACTTAAAATGCCTTCACTTTGTCTTCTGAACTGTCTGAGTCGCAATCAATGGGAGGATATCAGAACATATTTGCTCTGAAGAATAACAGATGTTTTTATCTTAAGTTAAATTTAAACTCATCATCAATCTTCAAGAGAGAAATGAAAAAACAGAGGATCTTTCTCAATCCTTAAGATATTCTGAACTATCCCTGAAGAAAACAGCTCAGAGCTGAGCTGTGGCTATACCTTGCCAGTTTAACTAAATCATTATCATAATGATCATTGTAGGTCCCTTCCAATTGAAATATTCTATTCTAGCCAACGTTTTCTCTAAAAGAAAACCCCACAGAAACCTCCTGGTCATGTCAGGCACAGTCTGGCTGTTACCTGCCTGTGCCTTGTCCTGTATAAAGGATGGGCATTTTCCTTCCACATCAGCCAGATGAAGGGAGTTTGGAGCCAGTGGCTCTAGGAAGCTGTTGCAAGGAATAAATTCCCAAAGCCACATCCCAAGTTTGCTCATGTTTCCGTTATTCATAATTTCATGAGACAAGATCTTAATACTTAGCAATGTTCAAATAAAGAGGTGAACTGTAGGACTTGCTCCTGGATGACTTTTTATGAATACATATATTCATCTGACATCACATGGGTCACAGCTTATCCTATGGACCATGATAAGTGCCCAGGTATCTAGCAAAAGCTCATGAATTCTAGTCACAGCTGTTTACCTGAGGCAAGCCTCACCATTTATTCTATTTGACAACCTTCTGATAGTGAGCAGGAATAATATCAAGCAGCTCAGGTAACCAGCAGCCAGGATGCAAACAGCTGGCTGAACATCCACACTCACAAAATTATTTGTTCAAGCCATTTAGAAAATAAATTCATTCAGCAAAAAAACAAGGCAGGTTCATTCCTGCAGGAAAAACATGTCAGCCCTCGAAGGGACCACATTTGCTAGTGACATTATTTGTGAAGTCCACCACTCCAAAGCCTACAATAAAAATTAACAATCATCTGCTATGTTTTCAAGGTTGGCTGAACATTTTATTCTTACTGTTGTCTTAATATCTCATGTGCTTTCAAAGTTTTGGATATACTATGGGAAAAGTTGAAGGGAGATGTCTGGGAACTGTTGTATCTCAGTTCAGTTGGATTTTGCACAGTGTTCCTGTGCAAACACCATTAAGATCAGGTACTAAGACCACAGAGATATCCTGCATTAGCAGCTTCCATTTCAGAGCAGGGAACACATCCTTACACTGATTGGGTGGCCCACATGCACATTTTTCCCACATGAAACAAAACCCCAAACCACCACCACTCCAAAGCAAGTACATGGAGCATTGGGCAGTTGCAACCCTGAATTATGAGCGCTTTCTTTGTGCACAATAGGATTTGCAAGGACCACATAAATTTTTAGCTCAGAAATGCTGTGAGCACAAAGCAAATTTACACCTATTCTTTCTTTCATTTCACAAAGATAGTCAGCTACTATTCTGCACAGGAGCTATGCACTAATCTTGTCTTCCTTTTCAACTCTGAAATCTCTTGCAGCCTCTGTCTTCAGTTCCTGGTGCTCTTGTAGCTAGGAGTGCCTTTGCTTGCACAGTTTAGTCTAGGGATGGTCTCCACCACTAATGCAAATCCAGTTTTCAGCATCTCTTCTTGACTATGTCCAGCTGTTGAAATAAATGGTCAAAATTTGGAGACGAGACTTTTGAGCTAGGTGAGCAAGTCGCTTTGGTACTGTTAGTTTGGCTCCATACATCTACATTTCCAGTGGGCTTGGGAAAGAACCAGTTTTGTACTCAAGATGGAGTGAATCAAAGAGACAGAGAAGCACAGTTCCTGTTACAACATCCTGACTGGAGTAGGGGATTTACTCTCAATTTACTCTCATCAATGACAGCCTGTGTTTCTGCCACCACAGACTCCTCAAAACACTGGTGAGTAGAGGCACATGAACATCTACAGGTCAGAGCAGAAAGACAGTGGGTGCACTTGTGAGGGAAAGGGTACATATCATCTTCAGAGGCTTTGAAAATTTCTGTGGCCCTACAGATGATATGAGGATTTGTAAGGAATTTGGGGACTGACGCGCTCCTGAAAATCTTGTCAGTTCCACTGAGGGATTGGTTACGTAATTCAGATAAATGCCAAGCTCCCTTCTCTGCATTTTAAGGATTAAATGTGTCTGTTCAGTCACAACAACTTTTTCTGTATTTCTCCTGCAAGCTAATTCTTTCAAGTAAAGAAATCACTTGCTATCAAAGCACAAAAATCTCATTTTACTGATGAAAGTATTATTTCGATTTTCCATTTGCCAAATGTTTTCCTTTTTATGTTTTTAGAATCTCCCATGTGGTATTTCCCACAACCCCCACAGCCCCCACAGAGGGACAATGGTGATTTCCTAACTACATTTAACCATGCTAAAGTAAGATGAAAACTTTCATAAACAAAACCAGCTCTTCTTGCAAGGTATGCTGGAAATACTCTGGTTTAGATTAGGTATCCGAGAGGACAATAAATGAATAACTGAGCATTATTGCAGTCACTGTGCAGTTACAGAAAGTATCACAGCTTCTTTTGCAAAACCCGAGCGCAAAGATTTCTGTGAATGGCACATTCTGGACTGTTTTCAGCATGAAAACTAACATTTCTGGTTTGCAGAGTCTTCCTGGAGTGCAACAGCCAAGGAAGGGTCCTTCCAGATGGTTTTCCCATGTGCCCCCTGCAATGCGTTTCCACAGCCATCATTACAGGGATGCACATGTCATGGTCCTGACTTACATATGCCTGCACACAGAAAAGAAAGTGATCCTCATCACAGGTTGCCCTGGAGGGGGAGACATTTGTGCTGTGCTGCATGCCCAGCATGCTCTCCAGGATGTGCTGCACATGGCCCTTGGCCACAAGACAACCTTCATCAGCTCATGGTGACAGACAGCTTGCTGCTAGCTCCCACATGGTACCAGCAGCTATAGATCTATGTGGACTCACTCTTACGTAAGGGCATAGCAAGAAGGTCTGATGACAACATCTTTCTGTTTGATGGTACAAATAATATATGGAGTTCTTTTCTTGTAATCAAACTAGTGGAATCTCTCCATGGATGGGGTCTTCATGGCATACCTTACTCTCATCAGAGACCCGCTTAGTGCCACACAGGTGGGGGTTCCCAGTATCTGAAGGAACAGCATTATCTCTACTATCCTTTACAGCGTGGACTCTAATAAACACCATTTAAATTATACTTCACAACATCTGAATGCCTCTCTTAGATCATAATGAAGCACCACCTCCCAGTGCATGTCAATCCACACACTTTCAGC
>NW_009935914.1:74042-97306 GCF_000696875.1 Nestor notabilis
ACAGCAGCCTGTTGCAGTTCTGGCTAACTGCAAACTCAGCCCTGAGACCTCACTGACAAATCAACTCGTCCTAGAGAGGTCATCTTCTATCTCCATGCTATAGCAAAGCAAACTCCAAATTAATAGATTAAAATCATGTATTAACAAAAAGTATGACTAATGTTTTCATGGATTCCAAAAAAATATCTTTGGAAACCAAGAGAAAGTTGCCCTGGCAACATTGTTTTCCATTCTTTTTTTACTCACTGTTTTCTTGTGTGCCTATTTCTCTAGCTTATGTTTCTGACAGTACACAATTCACACCACAAATGCAGCTCTTGAAAGGGAAGAAAATCAACATTCAACCAAATAAAGGTCAGTCTTTCTTCTCACACCACCAGGATGGAACAGTCCCATCTATGATTATTACCACTGAATTACAAAACTAATTTAGAAATTTTCAAGACTAAAAAAACTTACTACTCAGAAAAAATGTTTTGGGCAGCTTCTGTAGGACAGATGACCCACATGATGCAGGAGGGCCAAGCACTGTTCTTAGCCTTTTTCCCACTCAATATGAGCCCACAAGGAGCTATTACCTCCATGTAAATGTCAATTTTCATTAAGCATACAGAAAGTAATGTAGCAGCTAGGAGGTAACTGGGATATAATTTAAGTTGACAGCTTTGAGGTCTCTTCCCTTTGGTCAGATCTCGTTAAGTTTGGCAAATGGATTCAAGAGCTGTGAGTTTGCAAGGACACAGGTGAACAGGAAAAAGAAAATAACATTATGTGCTCTTGCTCCCCCCACCAGAAACTATGCTAAAAATGTAAAATAGTGTTTAGAAAGGTCAACAACCCCTCACCCAGAATTCTTGAACTTCCTCCATATGTCATGGAGAAAGTGGTATTATCATATATAAAAGCAAAAATTTATCTTAAATTTGACTAGAACACTTCTCAGATTAAAAGCCAGTCTCTGCACAGTGCTATCTTCTCCGTTACACCTGACTTCAAGATGTCTAATTCAAGATACCTAATTCAAGATGAATATCTCTGAATACAGCGCTATACCGGTACATTTACACAGGTATTTCAGCTAAAAGCTCCATTCTGTCTTCTTTTAAACAACTATATCTCAACTGTAGTTTTATAATCCATTCACCCTGCAAAGTGAGGTGCAGAGGAGCTGCAAGAGGCCATCACAAATGCTGAGTCCCTTCCATTTTAGCCAAGCCACCTGGGCTTCGCGATATTGAGGCAAACTATTTGCACAAATCTTACAGATTCTTGGATACACTGTGCTAATATGTGACCTGGCAGCTGGATCATCTGCCAGATTTATATCTTTCCAAGTCGGGAGATGGATTGCCTTTAACAATTTCAATGCTTTATCCTTCTCCCCTTGTTGTAGCCCACATTCTAGGAGTTTGAAAACGTTTATTGCTCTCTGCAATTACCTACCAAGGGGCAACTGACAGTGTGTTGACAGTAATTTTGCCAGAATTAAATCCTTTGGATTTTCTGAGAAAGCATTTAAACCCTTAGTTATGGCTTAGAGATTAGCCAGGCTGCCAAATATCCCAGGGTTTCATCATATAAAATTCTATTTTATACAAAGGTTGAGGTGTTGAGTTTCCTTGCCTAGAAATTTTCCAATACCTTCAAATGACCTTGCCTCAGGGAAATAAAAAGAAATAGGAAGTTAATTCAAAACAGTCTCAGTCAGCACAGATATGTTCATTTCCCTGCTTCCTTTAGCATTGCCAGGTCTGGCAAAGTTCTCCATAAGAGCAAATAGAGTCATCACAGGGTTTCATTTGTAATGTATGGCTCCAGACCTTACTGCAGTAGTTACCAGGAGCAGATCATCTCACTGTTTCTGTCCAAAGACAGAAAGCTTATACTTTTCTTGTGATGGACTTGACTATTACAGCAGCAAGTTGGAGCCCTGAGGTGGGAATGGACTGCTGGAGATGTCAAGCCCAACTCCTGCTTGGTAGTAGCAATACACTCTAATATTACTTGGGTCCCACTAACTACTTAATGGGAAATTCCCTTAGAGATAATCACAGTGTATATACTCAGGTGAAACTCTGACAGCACTGAGGCCAACAGAAGACTGATTTGACGTCAAGAGCGGCAGGGTATTGCATATCACATGGCATGTCCACAACAGGTCAAACTGACAAGTCTGTGACAGGACCTTGGTTAGACCAATAAAAGAAGGAAATGGAGGGGCAATGGGCAGAGGGATGCAGGTCTAGGTGGACAAGAGCAGATCCAGAACATGATGAATAGGAGGAAAAAAGTGTGAAATGTGTCAAGAGACAAGTGATGCTGGACAGGAAAAATACATGGAGTGTGATGCCTGCATTTACACCAGCATTGCTGTGCCTCACCTGAGGGACACTCGCTTGATCAGCCTCTAACAGAAGACTTGCAACAACATATCACACCCATCTTCCAGGCAATGAAGATGATGACCATCCTGGGAAATCACTGTTGATCAACAGCCCTCCCAGCACTCATCCTGTTGGGGTATGGATGTTCCTTTGCCAAGTGCCTTTGGGCTGGTGAGTTGCAAGAATACTTGTAAACACAATTGAGTTCTCTACCTCACCACCCCTGCTGCTCAGATTAATTGGCACTTCTGGAGTTATTTGCCATGAGAGTTTTGTTGTCCCCTCTTCACCATTAACACTGCCTTCCTTTAAGACTTCAAATCACAACTTAAAAATCTTCCAGAATAGAGGGTAGAAACACATGTCTTGAGCAACAGTCATGGTTTTGCTTTCAATTAACATTCCTTACAACCTGAAAGTTGGCAGGGAGTTTACAGACTTTTCTGGGTCTCCTTGAAGTGACTCCATGTGTTTAATTTGCAAAATATCTGTGGATACTCCTACTTGAGCTTGGCTTTGCAAAGCTTAAGTAGATGTGAATAACTCAGAAGTTATTCAGACTGCTGAGGAATCCTGTGATCACAAATAAAACAGGCACAGTGGGACATCAGAAGTGCCTAGCTGCGCACAGTCAAGTGATGTGCACTGAAAAATTGGAGTTTCAGTTAAACGGTGTTTTGCAAGAAACAAGTCTGGTTTCCAGCTAAACATATCAAGTCTTCATCCAAAGACAATGTCTAATATCTGAAACCTAGATGGAGAGACCAAAATTGGTAATAAAACACTGAGACTTTTTTTGGACAAGTCTCAGATTGTACAGGTTGTACTGTGACTTCATACTAAACCGTGCCCTTCTGAACCCCAAGAGGAAGGCAATTTGAATGGGTTATTCACCCAGGGTATATTAAATTGTGATGTTTTCTACCTCCTCAGCAGGTTTTCTGTTTGAGCAGGGCAGCCAGTTCCACTTGTTCAAGAACCCAACACCTTATGTAAGAAAGCAGTGTCCTATGCAGTGAGGTTTTTCATATATTCAAAGGCATCTACATGATCTACCATGCGCTTCTTTCCACCTTCTTCCTCAAAGCACATTTTTGATGTCTCTGAAGGTACAGACACTTTTTCTGGCCCAATGCAACACAATCATCATGTCATTGCAAGACTCACCTTTGCTACATCAGCAAATCAACTTTAGCTTCTGCCTTGTGGAGATCCATTTCCTTTGCACATTTACTCAGGATCTTTGGTGACTGAGGAGTTTAGAAAGGTGCTAACTGACATCCAAGCATCTTCAGGACTGCCAAACACATGTGCTCATGCTTGGCAGAGTCTGAGGAGAGCTGAGCATGCCTCACGCTGTCATAGATGTTTCTGATCCTATTCACCTTCAAGACTCATTACTTCTACTCCTTTAAGAACTAGATGACAACAGTGCCCAAAAGCACTTAAAAATTCCTGTTATAAAGCACCCTTTTTCCATTTCTCTACTGTTGCTGAAATATTGAACAGAGGCTGTGGAAATGGGATGGGGCTGCTCACTCAAGGAACCAAAAGCCATAGCCACCTGAAGGCTGCCCTTTACAAACTAGAAGTTGTCACTGTGTGTCTCAGTCAACTCAGATCTTCTTCCCCTGAAGTGTGAACACCCACTCCAATTAATTTCCCAGTTTGTGTAGCAGATTAAAACCCTAAATCAAGGCAAATGACTCCTAGCTGTTTGTATTGGATGTCTTTGCAACTTGATGGACCATAGCAAGATATGAAGTGACTGCAGGATATATATAGAACCAAAAATTAGATTTTACGTGATGGCATTTACTATTCAATTTAGGTTGAAAATTATTTATTAGTCATGCAGTCATTTAGTCATTTGCCCTTAGGAACTAGGGTAACTGGGACCGTCTTTTAAGTCACGTTTACCTTTAGCTTAACTCCACATGCTCTAATATCAGTGTTGCTCACTCTGCTGTAAGAGCATCTTTTGTTGTTCTTGAAAGGACAAGTGCTGCCTCTCGTGCTAGGGAAGAGAGCAGTCCCAGCATACGCAAGTAGCATGTTGACACAAGAGACATGGTTACTGGCTCATCAAGCAGTCCATTACTGTAAAGAAGGCATTTCTTTGCATCCACTGCCTCCACAGCAGTAAGGATTAGTCACAGCCCATACCACCCATTTGGACAGCAAACCCTACGACATTAAGGTAAAAGTTCCCATTAGCTAGCACAACTGCTGCTGTAGATGAACCTTCAGGATCACATTTTCAACCTTTCCAGCAAAGCAGTTCAATTTTGTTCTTTCAAATACTTACAGCTCATTCTATGAGAACAGGGCAAAAGGAGGGAAAGATCTGAATCAATCAAAAAAATGTTTGATTTTGCAATGTTTGAAACATATCAAGCTTAAACAAAAATCCAGGATCAATCAGGAAACTTAATGTCTGTTTTTAACCAATGTTACTGAAATCACTGACATTTTTCATTCATTGTCACAGAATTGACTTCAAATTCCACTGAGGAGCAACATCTAGTCTAGATCGTTGGACACTAAAATGGCATGTGCGGAGTGTTTGGTTACGCAGTTTGAGATTGAGGTAAATTTTATAGCCAGTTTTGGGGATAACCTTTATAAGTAGGAGTCTGAAATTCAACAGTTGCAGAAAAAGAGCAAAAACTTCTGGAGGAGGCAACACTCACCACCCTATCCACAGTGGTGACCAAGCAGCACACAGATTGGAAAAGCATTGCAAGCTGCCTTTTAGCAGTCAGTGAAGAGGTGGAGAAGAAATCTCATCTCATCTCATCATATCATAGAATGGTTTGGGTTGGAAGAGACCTTAAAGACCGTCAAGTTTGACCCCCGCTGCCACAGGCACAGAGACTTTCCACTAGACTAATTACATGAAGAGCATTTACAGCATCAATGAGTCACACTCTTGGAATACAGTGCAACAGAGAGCAACAATGGAAAGCTGCAGCCTAGCAGGTCCAGGTTGGGCATTCAGAGAAATGTCTTCCCAGGAGCTGGGTCACCAGAGAGGTTAGATGGGGAGAATCTCCACCACCAGAGGCTTTATTACTGAGTTGTGACAAAGCTGCAGCCACTATGATCTAGTCTTGGTGATAGGAGTTTAGCAGTCCTTTCCACCAACACTGCTGGGAGTCTACAAAGCATGGCAAAAATGCCTTTCCTTAGCACCCACACACCTTCCAGCAAACAGCAATGTCAGCACATCCTGAGACATGGGATCTCTAGGTATATGCTGCATCTTGAACAATATGAGGCAATTAGAGATGGAAAACTCAAGATCAACTGATTTATTCAGAATAACACTGTGGAAAAAAAATCAGTTCAAAGAATAAAGAGGGCAATTGGGAATTGGGAACAAATTTCCAAAATTATTTTAGACAATGAGATTTTGTGCTTCTTAAGGGCTTTTCTAAAAGAAGTCAATGCTTTGTTTAATTTGAAATAGAAAACCTACAAAGTTCACCCTTAAATATTTTTAAAAGCTTTGTAAATGGATTATCTGAGCACAGCAGGCATTATACTTTTGATAAGTGGAGGATGATGTAAGCCTCAGGGAACTTTTGAAGATAGTTCATTCAATAATTCATTCACTTCTCTCTAACGCTGTGTTGAAGAAAAGTTAAACGCTGGCTCTGCTTTAATAAGTGAATGAACACTCCAAATGTAGTTTCCTCATAGGATTAATTCAATTTGGTATCTTCCTCAAAGTAACCCTTTATAATACCAGGAAAATGGTTCAGGAGCAAAGTACCATGCATGCACCACTAGGTAACTTACCGCCATACTGGTGTTATTCCTTGCTGAAATACTGACATTTGGGGATACTGAGTTTGAAGAGCAGATGTTACAGGTGGTGACACATTTTCATGTTTTGGCACAGCTTCTGAAGCTTTCTTCTAGACCTGATAATTTGGTCCAGGCAGCTTCCTACACTGGAAGGAAGCCTTTCCAGAAACGTTGATCAAGATTTTATTTTGGGAACTGCTTGAGTGATTCTAGGCAAAACACAAAAGGATGATGTTGGCTGCAGGAACATAGGAATTTGAGGACAGGACAATCCATTGTGTTAAGTTTGAACTCCTTGAGTAAGACAGCAGAGGAAAGGCAGCAGGAAAGCACCCCTGATCCCTGCTCTCGGAAACGATGTGGTGTGCACATGATAGCTGGGGAAGGAAGGGTATGTGCCAATGACCTGCAAATTACCATTAAAAGATAATACTGATACTTAGGAGGTAAAGTATTTCCAGAATAGCTCCCAAGAAGACTACCAAGAAAAAAATCCACGATGGCTGAAAGAATAATAAAGCAGCACATTGTGCGGAGCACATCCTCTGGGATCTGTTCTCAGGCATTTTACAGACCACCTGTGCAGCCTCCAACAGATATTGCTGGACTCAGGCAGACCTGTTGGGAGCCTAGTATCTGGTAACAGGGTAAATTTTGGTAGCCCATGTTGCATCACTTTTTCCTGATGTACACATGAGTTTATTGAGAATTTAAAATAAAATAAGTACTCCTATTTCCTGAGTATGCCCCTGTCTTATCTATCACTGACTCATGCTAGTTCAAATCCTGGAGCACTGCAGCTCCAAACATATCCAGATGCACTGAGATGGAATTCGTATGAAATCTTTCCATGATTTGGATAAAGGTATAATAATATGTACAAGCAAGAAAAATCTAGTGACTTTACCAAAGGGCATAGATCCGTGAAATACTGCAGCTAGCTCACTAAAAATGTGTGCTTGTTGTTCAGAGACAGCAGCCTGACAAAACAGTGGGTTAAATATAGTATTTGAGAGAGAAAAATCTTATAGTGACAACAGTAAGAAATCTATGCCAGCAGAATACTGTACACATGCCTTGCCAGGGACAGGACGCAGCATCTTCTGCCTCACATGGAGCCCTTCAGCAGTCAGTGGAATGAAAACCTCTCTGGCTGAAGAAAGAGCACGGTTTTCTGTCTTTCAAGGCAACCCAAGGCACCTCGCCCACCGAGCACCAAGTTTCCCTCCAGCAGAGGGGAGTGCAGCCTGTACAGCAGGAGCTGTCAGAAACTCCAGGAGAAGGAAGGCAAGAGCTTGACATTTTCACTGAGCCTGTAAGGATGATTTCATCATGCGCAAATACCAGTAAAAAACACCACACTCCTCACGTAGCTCAGCACAGGAGGCAAAGCACTCCGAGGTTTGCAAACTTTCAGAGCTAGTGAGGTTTGATAAAAAGCTGGTGGTAAATGAGAAAATTGCTACAGATCTGTTCCCTGCTTACAAAGAACTGTCTTCATATTTCTCTTCTGCACTGGTTGTTTATAGCGCCAAGTGAATACTTGGAAAGCGTGTTTGCACACTCGTTTGCTGCATGAGACACACTGTTCAGTCTAACTGCCCATTTTGCTTTTCTGTGAAGTATCCGCTCACACAAGTTTTCAGTTTTTATCTGTGTTCCCATAAGGGATTCACATTTTCCTCTTGATACTGCTAAGCATGTTCCAGAGCATTTTCACTCCCTCTAAAAAAGATATTAAAAAGTATATTTTGTTAGACAGCAAAATATACTTTACCTTCCAGCCTTTGGTATAAGCAGGTAAGCACTTCTGTCACAGTACAGCCTTCTGAGAGAGTAATAATCCACATCAGTGTGTTTGAGGTCACTGCTACAAGTTTTGCAAAACAAAAGCCAGGTAAGAATGAGAGAGCCAGGCACCAAGACACAAGACACACACTTGCATGATTTTTAATGCAATCATGATTTCAAAAATTGATTTTGAAATGCATTTTCTTTAGAATTGAGCTATATTGTCTCATGATTGCTCTTTCAAGATCAGATTTGTCCATATCAATCACAATAATTGCTGTACTTTAAAGAAACTCAATTACAATTGTCTGCAAAGATTTCACAAATCAGTGCTAGAAAGAGCCTAGGCCATTAACAGAGTGTAAGAGTAGCCTAAAATCCAAATGTGTCTGGCAGTAATTGCCTTTGCTCTTGGGTACATTTCATCTGTTAATTCCAAAGGGGACCTGAGGAATCCTTTCCTCCATGCCAGTGAGACTGGACTCTCTTTTAAAGTCTCTTTTCTACCTACCACTCAGCATCATGCTTTGGTCCTGCCTAGACCATTTCCTGACCTGGGCTCATCTTGCTGTTCTGGGGGACTGGCATCTGATCCAGTGCCTAAACATGTTTGCCAGACTTGTTCACAGATGAGGGTAAAAGGAATTGACAGCTCTCATAAGAAATATATGTCAGAAAAGCAAGGATGTTATTAATATGGAGAAGGTAGTAATAGGAAAAGTAATAAGGAAGGAAAAGTAATAAGCCATATGGATCATCTACCAGACAGAAATCAGAGGCCATCAACAGAAAAGCAGAAACAGCACAATTTGTTCTTCTGTCTCCAGGTGCAGGACTTGATAATAAATTATTGTACCATGAAGATAAGAGATATTTAGGTATTCAAAAAGTGTTTTTTATATCTTTCTTCTATCTAAGGCATATTTTAAGTTAAATTTCTAACACAACTTACAGGAAGAAGTGCTATGACCCGTGGCATCTATCCCAGTTCAAAGTACAACTAAGAAAGTTCCTGGAAATGAATCTGCAAGTCTGTCCATCCCTAAGTCACTACATTCTTTGTGTATTAGATGGTTTGGTTTGGTTTTTAAATAAAATATTTATTTTATCTGCAGGATTTTTTCCTTGTTCAGACAAGACAGATGAAGGTCTCTCATCTAGTTTAAAATTCAGCGTTCTGCATCATCCACAATTCTGCTACTTATCACACAGCACGATGCCTACTTTTCAGGCAACTTTGCTCATTTTTCCCAGCTCTTGTGCTTGTCCTTCACCACACAAATGCACCTGTTTTCACCACACCACTATTAACTAAAGTGATACTACTCTCTTTTTATTGAATAGAAGCTATAATAGGAGTTTGGCTCCAGAGAATGAAACAGGGATTCCTTTTCAAGTTTTCAGGAGATAAAACACATTCAAAATGGTACAGGCTCGCCTACCCTTACCTCTACAAGGCTTATCTCCTCTTACTTGATCTCTGTCTGTGATACTTTTTTCTTCTAGTCTCTTTTCTCAAGCCTCCCTCCTAACTAGCCTGGGTAACCCAGTCTCCTTCTCTACTCATATGCCTTTTTCCCAGCCCTCTCTCTTCACCTCGAAGTCAGACTCTTTGCTTCCCACCCAAAATCCTCTCCCCATCCTTTCACAGCCTATACCCACATAGCACAGCCTCCTCTTCCCTGTGGGTCTGCCAGGACTTTGTTACCCCTGCCAGCAGTGCCCATGCTCATGTTCACTAACAAGATGTTCTAACCACCATCCTAACCAGCCACTGCAGTATCTTAGTTATGGATTTGTTTCTCAGTATTCAGTACACAGCACACAGGAGGAAAGGGGACAGTAAATAAAGACCCAGTGCACCAGCTGTCTTATCTCTGGCAGTCCTGGTCTTCCTGTTTCTCAGAGAACCAAGTCTACACATCTTTTGCTCTCCCTGGGACTGTCATCCACATCCTGGGCCACAGGCTCATTGCCTTCCCAGCAGCCCTTTTATGGGAGCCAGGTACAGGGCAGATGACTACAGACATGAGGTGGGTGACGATGGGTGGTAGCGGACCTGCTAACTGCCCAGCCTGCACTATGAAGAGCAGCTCATTGTCAGGCCAAGCTTGGACAAGCCACCCCCACTGACTGTCTTGTTCCAGAAAAAGGGCTGAACTCCACCTTGACAGAGCAATGCTGTGCTACACAGACAGGTGAACATGACCACAATTCCAGAAGATAATAGGAGAAACTGAGACCAAATTCCTTAAACCACAAACAATCAGGTACAGCCTTACAGCAGAAAACACCGAGAAATCTGATGTCAGCCACTGCCATCCAAGGGATTAAATGGGCAATTGCTTCCCTCAGGGGTACACAACTCCCCATCTTTTGAAAGCTTTCCCCTAAACTTGGCTTCTCCCAGACTGGAGAAGCTGTTGGAATCCACAATTGCAAACTCAACTTTCCTTCTGAAGCAGCTGATGATGGACACTGAATTGATGGAGCAACTCCTATGTGGTTCATTTCTGAGCTCACCAACCAGCTCCATCCTTCTGCCAGTTTCCTCTTTAAACAGTTGAATAACTCATTCAATCTCTGTACACACTCCTGGCTCATCTGCCACCCACCATGAAGAGAAGGGGCAGTCTCAGAGGCATCCCAAACATATTCACCTGATGCTGAGCTATGGGAGTTTAGCTTATACCAACTTTAAAAACTTATCAGGTTGAAGACTAGTAAATATACAAGACGCAGAATTGTCTGTGTCAGGAAAAGGGGTAAAAATAAAAGAGCTCAGTTTTTACTCCTTTCCACCAAATTGGCTGACAGCAAACACTCACCATGTTTGCTTTGTGAGTGAAGCCCTTCGTAAAACAGATCAAAGCATTTCCTGAATCTCAGCAATAGTACGGATCATTTCTGAGTAACACATCCCATGGAAAGAGCTTTTTGCAGGGGCTGCACCAGCCAAAACAGGATTAGCAAGTGGTAGAAATAAAAAGCAATTTTCACACTTCCACTCTAGCAGTGAAAGCAATCACTGCTAGAGTAACTCACAACGTGCAAAGTGCTTTCGCTCTGGAAGATACTCAGACTCAGGATAAAATACACGTGATGGGATCCTACGCCACCAAAATGCCACCACTTTTGAGGACAAGCATTGAAACTGTTAAATCACATTTCACATTCTTGTTCCAAGTCATTCATAGGCACGTGGAAAATGCTGACTGCAAGACACCTTGTACATGGGCACTTGAGATTACGTAGAGCAAAATAGACTTTATTTTCTCAAATATACTGCAAATATCAGACTGTCACTTGTCCTTGGAGGAATTTAAATGGAGAGTCCAACCAAGAAAGGGCTCCACCATGCTTATTTCTGTAAATTCATATAGTGACACAGCCCCTCTCTGAACAGACTGAAATCCCAATGGCAGGAAGGAAAATCCACAGGGTTTAAAGTTATTCTTTCAGCAGGTATACAGACGAGACATAGTCATTAGACATCTGTTTGCATTTTGTGTTATCATATGCTGTAAGGAACAAATTCTAGGGGAAACACCACACAAACACCTCTTCCTTGCTATATTTGCCCAGAATCTTAGCCCACAGTGTAGGCCATAGTAGCTATTATCTTGTTTAAAAACCTGTGACAGATCAACTCTGGAAGAGTTTTCTAATCTATCTTTTTAAAGCTTTCTCTCATTTAGACTTTTAGTCTGTTCAGCATCTTCTGGCAGGGAGCTCCCTAGTTTCGTTATGCAATGAAGGATCCATGCAAAAGGATCCTTCCTTCAGTCTGTTTTAATACTGCTTTTTAAAATATTATTTGAGTATTTTTCTGTTATGAGAAGCAGCATCTGCTGTTTCTCTGCTCTCACTCTAATTCATGAACATAGAAGGCTTCATCACAACCTTTCAGTTGTTTTCTTTCTGGTCAGATTTAAACTCTTCTTAAAGAGCATTAATGCATACCTTGGTTCCCAGATCCCCTATTCCTGTTCCTTTATTGCTCCCATAATATTCTTTGAGACAGAATGCACAAATCTTCATGCCATGTGCAAGTCTGAGGCACATGTCGGGTTTATACAGCAAGCTAAAAATGTTGTCTGTTCTCTGGACATCTTTCCTAATAATTACTCACATCCCATTTGCCTTTTTGACCATGATGAGCTGTGAATTGATGTTTTCAGAGCACTACACACAATGTCTCACAAATCCTCAGATCTTCTTTGTAAATGATACATGATAATTTAGAGACAAAGAGCACATAAGCATATTGAAGGCTCCCCCCCACGCACAGACATCATTTTGCAGTTAAATAAAGTGAATTTTATTTGCAAGATCATTCTGTAGCTCCTCATTCAGTTTGGACCACCCAGAACGGGTCTGCATCAGCAGCTAGCTTGGCCACCTTCTAGATCTCTTTCAAAGACATGCAGGAAATTCCACAGGCAAACTCTCCCCATGGCAAAAATAAGCATTTATTCCTTCTCTACCCTTTTAAACATTTATTAATATGCTTTCCTTCTTGCTTCATTACAACTATGTTTCTTATTGCCATGTCCCCACTAATTCTGTTCTTACTAATGTGCCTAGTAGATCCAGTCCCCTGCAACACCCAGTACCACCACCAAGTTTGCAGAATATTTCTGAGCTAAACTGAGGACTCTGTAATCTTTAGAGACTTATTCTCCAATCTAATGTAACGCCATCTAATTTTCCTCCCTTTTTACCAGACAGCAGGGATGCAAATTTAGCAACCTGCCAATCATAAAGATCTTTCAGAACACTGCTCAAGTTACTAGTTCTTTATTCCAATTTCCTTCTCAGGTAGGACATGAAAAATCTCATTAGTTTCATCAATGAAATGATGAGACTTCTGCCTCCCGGCATCTGCCTTTCCCCAACCCCACATATAAGGGGAAATAGAAAAATGTCTCAGAAAGTCAAAGTTCTTAATTAAGATGGGAAAAGAAAAATCATACCATAAAAGTTAACAAGGGAACAGCGAATGAAGTGGCTGCACTGGAGAACATATGTTCGTTCTGTAGAGACACTCCTGCTGACGCCAACAGCACACCGGCTGCTCCCATGCTTGTCAT
The DNA here is from genome assembly GCF_000696875.1 of Nestor notabilis. Classification (NCBI taxonomy): domain Eukaryota; kingdom Metazoa; phylum Chordata; class Aves; order Psittaciformes; family Psittacidae; genus Nestor; species Nestor notabilis. The sequence continues at coordinate 87,124 of NW_009935914.1, forward strand.
AGCACCAGTTGACTCATTTCCAGGCTGATAGGAAGCTTTAGCAGGATCACACTGCAGTTTAGCTCTTCAGTGGAGTTGGAATTATTAAGAATCTGTCACTGCTTCCAGATACACTGGCAGCACAGGCATAAAATTGCTTGGATGTTTTTAAACCAGAATCTTTACACTTCTGGCAACCTTAAGAGCTTAGATGGCTAAGAATAACTACATGGGCTTGAAAAGACAAGTTTAATACAGAAGACCTCACTATGCTTTAAGCTAAGGCTACAGTTTATCTAAAAGCATAATTCCGTTGCAAAAACGGTAAGATTTTATGCAGATTTTTTATTGTCTTGCTAAATCGATGTCTGAAAATACCACAGCTTCTCATCTGAACTGGCAGTTTTAATGCTGCAGAAGAAAGTATGCTATGTGGTCACTCGTTTCCAGAAGGACTAACCTGTGGTCATAAACATGCTGGGCAGCATTGGAAGATTTTTGGTACCTACCCTCTAACCCAGTTTGCCTGCATGGCACTGAGTCAGGAGGTGATGAGATGGCTGATCACAAGATGAGTGTCACAATGGACCTGCAGCTGGATCTGTTATAGTTCTTGCACTGTACAGGTAGCCATAAATGCTAGAAATGGATAGACTCAGGAGTCACATGCACTTTGTATATGTGGTCCATGCACTTTGTATATGTGGTCAGACTCCTCACTAAGGCACCCACTGGACTAGTGACACCATAGGTATCTTCCCACCAGCATATCCAGGAGTCCAACACCTGATGCTATGCAAAAGAGCAGCCAATAGCCTCCACCCGACAGACCATCAAGAATTAAAACAGGCAACAAAACTCTGCAAAAAGATGACCTTAAAATGACTGAAGTTATCTAAAAGCCAGCTGTTCCAGCTTTTCTAGACAGGCCTCATTGTGTCACTGTACTTAATAAACTATAATTCTTTCCGGTTTCCCTCTTTGGCGCACCTCCATGCATCCTCAGCTGCTTGTGCTATTTAATCTCTTCCAAGTCAGGAGATGACACTAAGAAGACTGTGGCACAGCAGCACTGTTAACCGATGGTAATTGTGGGGAGTGGACAGACAGGGAGACAAACATCAAACTGCAACTGCTTTGTCAGCAGAGAGCATGGAAATCAGCAAAGACGCCTCTCTGCCAGCCGGGTTTTTGCAGGCTGCACCAGACATTTCAGAGCACAGCACAATGACAAGGTTAGAAGGAAAAAAAAAAAAATCTAAACCAGTTCTGAAGAAACGAATGCTCTTGGGAAGTACGGTGGGCCATTCCTAAACCAAGAGCTAATTTTTACAAAGAGCTTTTGTTAATTAGCATCACCTTCATTAGTGGAAACAACATACCCAGGGGAAGAGAGGATAGAACACTAGAACAAGAGCTCATCTGAATAAACCTCCAGGCTGCAGCCCTAATCTGTATGCACAGGCAGACTTGATTACAGCAGGATGTATGCCCATTTCCTTCTTTTGCGAGATATCAGCACCTACCTTTGCAGCACAAGATCCCCCCACCTTCTCATGCCACATTCTGTCACACCAAGCAAAGATAACTTTGGAAAGTACCATGTCTTTCCTTCACATCTCTGTCCCATCCATTATAACATGCAGAGAACTACAGACAATGCTTCCTCCTTCCAGGAAACTCATTGCTCCAAGAGCCTCAGTTGAAAGGTTTTTCGTGCTCTGTGAACAGTGCATGAAAACTCATGATCTATAGTAAAACTGAAACAGAAAACCTATTCATTTCAGGGACATCCAGGCACTTTTCTCAGACTGTTAGGTTGTCCTGGAGATGTCCCAGCCCCCTGCCCCATCACCAGCCTGGGAATGATGCCTGGGGACTGGAGCAACTCACAAATGAGAACAGGCATTGCCTCTGCAAGGATGGAGTCTTGGTCTGGGGCTATACCAAACCACTTTGGATGCAACTCCTTTGAGTTCATGCTTGATACAATATTTTTGTGTGCTTGTAAGCCTGCCTTAGCCAGCTCCTTCCAGTTGTGGGTTGGATCCATCTCTGGAGAGAAGGAGGACTTTCATGCCACTTTGCAAATGCTATCCAATTATGCTTGCCATGGGAGGGGAGGGGGGAAACAATGCCTTTTACTGCCTTCTGCACTGTCCCTCCCAATATACGGCTGTCTAAAGCCCTCCACAGGCAAAGGCTCAGCATGGAAAATTTTAGCTCCAGAGGTGAATGTCTCAGAAAGTTACAAGGAAATGAAAATTAAAAGGAGAATAGAAACTGGTTTGTGACCTCAGTGCCAATCATTGCTACTAGATCCCAGAGCAGGGATTGCTTGTGACAGGGTGAAAGCAATCTTCCTTACACCACACACAAAGATTAATTGAAGACCTTGGAAATTTTGATTTATAGATCATGTATTCCTAACAAGCATGTATTTATTATTATATATCAGAAAACATCCGTACAGATGAGACATTGCTAAACTAGAGCTGACAGATATTTATTTTTGCAGTCACTTGAAGTAATGTTATTAAACTATCCAAAGGCAGCCTTCAAGAGCAAGAAAAATAAATTCTAAATTAGTTTAAATGAATGAATTCATAGTAATCACTGCTAAAGTATCAAGTCATCAATCTCTGTCTCCACTGCCTTCCAATCCTGAATATTAAACTAGCAGAAGACAAAATACAGTGCAAAGATTAAGGTGTCTGTCATGGGGGTAAATCTGGAGCCAGCCCTCCCATGAAAGAAGTGCTCAGCTCTGTGCCTGCTGGTGGGTAAGCGACAGTCACCAATTCCAGGAAAATTTCTCTATCAAACCTTTGGAACTTGGAAATACAGAGAATCAGAGAACAATTGAGGTGGGAAGGGATTGTGGTCAGGTTTGGATGAGGTTGCTCAGGGCCATGTCCAGCTGAGATGTGAGTAGTTCCAAGCACGGAGGTCATACAACCTCTCTGGGCTTCCATGTTTGACCACCCCCAGGGAGAAAAAAGGTTTCCTTGTGTATCTTCTTATTTTCCTCTGTCTGATGTCATCATCCCCTTTTTTATGGCTTGAGAAAAGAGTGGGGATGTTGGGGGCAGTGCTAATGTGGTGGAGGACAGTGCTTGCCTCACATGGGTAGAGTCTTCTGGGTATCATTACTGATTAGCAAGAGTGGGAAGATAAGAGTTGTCTGTGATGCCTGAAATGTTCCTGAAATGTTCTCCCTTGAGCATCATCTTCCCACCCACAAATGCATGGTTCATGAGTGGAGGAGCCACTTCTTCAACCAGAGCCAGGCAGGTCTTTCACTTCTGAGGGCCCAGAGGCCACCATTTAATCAGCTCACAAAAAATGAGGCAATTGGGGTGTGTTTCCGACAGTACAAAAGGAAACAGCAGGCAAAATAATCTCTCTTTGTCCCCTTTATATCCTCCAATTGAGAGTGAAGCAAACATTTTGGGCCAATAGTCTTGAAGAAGGAGAAAACGTAATAATTGACCAGACATGCTATGAAGGACTGCTGCTCTGCCAGCCTGGGGCTTGCCTTCAGACCCCTGAGAACATGCAGGAAATTATTAACTATTACCTAGTAATTATATTAATTGCGTATTAAATTTGCCCTGTGTTGTATAAGCTGCGGTAACAATATTAAGTTCCAATGTGTGAAGTATAAGCAGTAATACTCAGCAGTAAGAAATTCTGGTTTTCCTCTGCTTTCTTCACGCTTTCCAGAGAGGTGGTAAAGCAGGAAACCACTCATGGATGCTGAAGCAACTCTTACTTTCCCTGAGCAGGGATAGGAAAATAGAGGCTTGGGATGCTGCAAAGTCGTACACTTGCAGTTTTATGGCCCCGGTACGGCCAATGTGAGCTGTTCCATGCTTTTCAATGGGAAGTGGTACTTTTAGGCTTTGTGTTTCAGTTTTATAGGCCATTAAATACTTCTGAAATGCTTCACCTCTGACAGGTTTATGGGCAAATAGGTATCTTCCTTTAATGTTCATGCACAAGGTACTTGATTCTAGTCACACTAACACTGACATTACACCTTTGCATCACTCTTTAAATTTGAATATTTATCTGATCCAGTTTGTACTATTGCAACTGAAGGGTGCAAAGAACTGTCCTTTTCCAATTGCTATAGCTGTAGCTGCCTCCAGTAAAGCTTACACGCATCCAGGAGAGATCAGACCCTGAAGCACAGAGATGTCAGAGGGAAAAGAGAGACAATCCCTTCTACTGGGAGACCTTTGCAGCCTCAATAAGGAAAGCACTAACAGAGGATTTCAGTTTTACGCTTTGTCTTCCAACACATGCATGGTTTCATTGAGCTCAACCATGTGCTGCAAGTCACCAGCATGTCAAATTGGGACATTTTTTTGACTGAGGTAAAAGGCAGATTAGTAAAGCTGGGGGGGCATCTCCCACTACCCATCCCCTTCAGGACTGGGACATAAGGATGCTGGGATGTGTGGTGAAGAGTCAGCAGAGCAGTGAGCAGGCCAGAGAGTTCAAGGGGATGAGGAGCAGGACCATGCAGCATGCTCAAGGTAGCCACTTTTCTGTAGTGAGACTCTTATGCCTACAGAGAGCTGAAAAACACTGGGCACCATGAATAGAGAGGGCAGGCACTGTCTGAGAGGCTGTCAGAGATGGAAGAAGGGCTCAAGTTGCCTTAGGAAAAGTCTTTCCTTCACTAAGGAGTCAATAGCATTCATTTCTGGTGGTGGTAAGAGATCAGATAGCAAGGTCAATGGAGTACCTGCACATGGCATCTAAAGGGCATTTCGGTGTCACCTCAAGACTTCTCTCCCTACCCTGCAGGTGGGACACTGTCACAGAGAGCCCTGGTACATCTATGGACCATACAATGTTGACAACACCAGGGAGCAACCCCAAAGCTCTTCAACAGGCAGAAATGAGGGGCGCTGCAGCAACCAGTGGGCAGCTGCCAGCTCTTCCAGCAGAAGCATGGGCCAGGTTCTCTGTTCCTGGACTCTCTTCCCTTTGGGAGCCAAAGCTGCTTGCTGCAAGTGTCTGGCCATACGACAGCACCAGGGAGAGACCACCAACACACTGATGAAATTACCACTGGGAAAACGTGAGGTGTGAGGAATATCTTTTCTGCGGCTACCTCAGAGGTGCTATCCCCTCTGACTGCAACCATGCCTGCCTTTGTCAAGCTAGCATGGAGTTAGTGGATAACAGTGGCTATGGATGAAAATGCATTTTCCCAGTGAAAGCAATTTTGCTGAATTTAGACTCTTTAATTTTATCAATACTCATCAGTGCCTCTTCATCCTGATTACAATGTTCATCTCCAAAAGCACTGTTTCCACAGAAGTGCTGATTAATGTTATCACACCAACAAGCTGATGAACAGAAACAAAAACACTCCAGAGAAAAGTTGTCAGAATCCATCACCTCAACATGACTGCAGAAGCAAGAGAGTCCCTGAGCCACACTCCTCCTACCACAGGGTGGAAAACTCCTTCCTAATCCCAGAGGACTAAAAATGACCTCTGGGATTCCCAGGACAATGGACACCTTCAGGCAAAATTCTGTATCCAAGCTTTCTTCAGATATAGCATCACCTTTTTATCCTGGAAGACTGGATGGACCTAGTCGTGGTTTCACAGCAGAGAAAGAAACCAACAGATGGGGTGTTTTGAAACCTTCAGCTGTTGTGTTGCTACACTTCTGTCTTGTTTGCTCATGGTTTCTGGGAGGTAAGACTTTTTTTGTTTGTTTGTTTTGTCTTGTTTTGTTTTGGGGTTTTTTTTGGCCATAGTATTTATTGCATATGCCACCTGCTTCACTGGTGAAAAAGAGAATTGCTTTTCCTAACTGCGCTATAGCCATACCAAGGAACACAGCAGAATAAGACCTTTCTGTTCTAGGTCCCTGCACACCTCCAGTAACAGGTGGAATTTGCCCTCTAAATCCAAAGAGACACAACAGTGGAAGCAAAGTCTTATCACTTCTGTTTTGCACAAGAATGAACCAGAATAGAGAAAGGCCAAATGAGATACTCAGCTTCTACTTGTAAACCAAGCTTCCAGTTGGTTATATACCTGGCCCAGGCATCTGTGGAGCAATGGGTTGCTCTTCATAGGAAACACTCAGCAACATAACAGAGTAATCCTTTCCATCTCCCTGCACTGCCCTTGTGCACTGGCTGTATAAAGCAACTGGACTGCAGGACTGGCAAAGACCAGAGGCTATACACAAGGGATGGTTTATAGGCATAGGCAGTGAGTTGGAATAAGCTAGCAATGAAGCAGGAAGAACCATGCGAGAGAGAACTTTCTACTTCACACTTTCATATCAAATGCAGGTTAAGAATGATTTTTTTTCTAACTGCCTGAACTCATACAGTTTGAGATAACAGAGCGGTGTTTGGGCAGCAAACAGGAGCATCAGAGACAAAGGAGGTGAAGAAGTGGCTTAGAGCCCAGTGGTGATCAGGGAAGAAAAGAAAGTGTGATGTTTCTCTCTGAACCATTGAGGGGCAGCTGGAGAAAATTCCTATGCACTGTAAACCCTCCCATTTTCCAGGATCCACTGCAATATAAATTTTTCCTCCAAGCCTCATCTTTTGATGGCACATTTGGAGATCTCCATTGATGATCAGAAAGGGAAAATCAGAAACAAAAGGGATGTTTTATGCAGAATGTTCCCTCACTGGTAACCAAATGTACTGTCCTTTACAGGCTGTCTGTGTTTGTGCTATTGTACAGAGGTTTCTTGGCTTCCCTTGCATAGTTTCCGCGGTGCGTTTAGTGTGTTTGAAGCATATTGTGTTACATAAAGCAGCTCATTTTAACATTGCATGAATTGTGCCATCACCTCCCTGCCCTCTGCTTCAGGCACAGAGCAGCTATGTGATACGTATCACAAACATGACTGCCATAGTGAAGTCTGTGCAGACTCATATAGCTTTTATCAAGCAAGTGACTGTGCTATCAGTATTGGGCCTGATCCTGATTGGGTGCAAACTGCTGCAGCCGTTCTCACCAGGATGTTTCCAGGAAAACAAATAAATCAAGGAAAAAAAGGCAGCAGCTTTTTTTCTTCTTTCTTGGCAACCAGCAGCTGACTTTGTTCCAGCTGTGGTTTTTGACTTTTATATGACAACCCAAATATTTTCACTAAAAACAAAACTTTCAGGGAAACCCTCTGTGTCTTTTACTTTATTTCCAAAGGCAAAAATTTTCTTTCAAAGAAATGCAACCAGTGTTAAGACAGAGCCTGGATCCTCCACTTGCTTCTGCTGGCTGGGAATCTGTCCTTTTGAGACCTGAGGTTTCTAGCAGAGAATTTCATAACTGTCATCTCTCTGATGTTTTTAAATAAATGTAGGCAGCTGTCTGAGCCATACAACTACCCAAGCCAAAATATTGTTCATTCCAAGTGGATTTACTCCATTATAAATTGTCTACAAATAATTTAGAAAGTGACAGTGCTTCTTAAATTATCTTATCAAGCTCTTTAAATATTGAAATGCATCAAATATTAATGCTTGGCAATTCAGGGTGTCCTTAGTCCTGGTTACTGCAGTATGCTGATCAGCATTAGAGCCATGTTCTGCCAGCCCTAGGATCTGAAGAGGTGGTACCACCTAAGGGAAAGGTCATATCCACTACCCTCATGGGTGCTTGGCTTCAGGGGTGTTCTTTTCAGGAGAGAAATGTGAAAGTCCATATTGCAGGAATAGAGCAAAGGAGTAAGCAGGCACAAGCGGAGCCAAGAGCAAACATACAATGATGAATGCACCATCTAAGCATTGCTGCTGATAGTATGTATCCAAATCCTGCAATGAGGGTGAGCTGCTATCTGCAGACTTCTCCAATCATCACTACAGAAGCCCAGTGTTCATGAGCTTTTCAGTTCCAGTCTGGCCATAGAGCCTTCAAGTGTCTCATGAACTATGTGCAAATTGGAGCCCATGTGGCTGTTCCTGAATTTAGGAATATCACAGGGACCAGGCTGCTGTGATGCTCATCTCTTCAGCCTCAGAGGCAGCTCTGTCAGAAGGCAGTAAAGTGTGAGATGAACAAAAGTACCACAAGCAGATTTTACATGTCAGGGGTGGAGAAGCTATGCCTGTAGAAACCTTAATTCAAATGAATACAGTGAGTATCAGACCAGCTCCTCCTTCCCTTCCAGAAGAAATTCCAGAACAAAATTCATGTCTTCTCTTTTGGAAGCCAAAGAGAAGGTCTGGTTTAGCTGGCTGAAGTATCTCATTTAGAAATGTTGATATGCCATTTTGTATGCATGTTCTCAGGCTGGTGTCCAGTGGAAGGGGGCTGGGGATAAAAGGCAGGCTCCCTGACTTCTAATTATGTAGGGAATAAGCAGGAGAGTTTTGGTGGATGCCAAGTTGGACAGAGCCTTGGGTGACATGGTCTAGTGTGAGGTGTCCCTGTCCATGGCAGGGGGATTGGAACTAGATGATCTTAAGGTCCTTTCCAACCCAAACCATTCTATGGTTCTATGATTCCCTCTTTCCTTACTTACTTTCACCCCTCCCCATCCCAGCCCACCGTGTGGCGTTGGAGAGTCAGTAAAATCAACATGTTCTTCTGGAACATTTCAACTTTGACTAATCAGGAGAGTTTCTGACAGAAAAATGTTCCACTGGAAAATTTCTGACTAGCACTAATTAGCATTTTTCTATTAGCTTTGTCCTGAAGGCACAGTAATTTATGCCTTGGTGAAATAAACAATCACTTAATGATCGCTAAGAATTGGACACTACCCAGGTCTGAGGTGTATTTACTTACCCTAACCAGGAAAGGTCTTATTCACTTGCAAAGCCTTACATACTTAACACAAGGAAAGAATGGCTGCCTGACTTTCTTGTGCTTTACCTGGGCACAGGCCCAACTGCATTTTAATCACTTTGCTTTAAAAAAGGGGGGAAATAGTGGATTTTCACTCGCAGTGCAGTAAGGTTTAAGCAATATTGGAGACAAGCTGTGTATGTGGAATGAGACATGGACCATGCTCAGAGAGAAAACAATAGGAAAGCAGAAAATTACCCAGCTGCCCTAGGAGTTCATATTTCCTTACTATTCCTCTGCCATATGAAGAACATATCCTAAACTGAGTCTCCCACTGAGACACAGGATAATTAAGGTTGTGAGGGACCTCTGGAGGTGCAGCTTCTGCTGAAAGCTGGGCTGACTTCCACATTAGATCAGGTTGCTCAGGACCATGTCCAGCTTTCATAGTACGTAATGCTGCACAAACGCACCTGAGCAGCACGTCTGAACATGCTGAAGACGTCAGCTGCAGTCTGCCCCTCCACCTTTTCTCCCCATCAAGCCTTTATTTTGGAACCCTGTACAAGCCAAATGAAGAACAACAAGTCCCAGGCGGTCTCTGGGAAATGGCTGCGAATGTCGGGCATATGGTGCAGCTTTTGCTGCAGTGAGAATACAGCTATTGGGTCTCCCAGGAAAGCAGACAGCTATATTTAAATCACTCTTGCGAAATTCACATTGATATTCATAAAAGACACTTTAACACCTCTTTGGTGGCTTGAATCTGCAGCACACAGCATGGGAAAGAGCGCTAGTTCCTCTGAAGACCAAGGCCCCATTTCATCTCAAGGTTACAGCATTGTCTGTGGCAGGCAGATGATGGATGGCACTAAAAAGCACAACCTCCTGGAATAAAATCCTGGAGATACAGCACCCAGCTGCTCAGTGAAAAGATGGATTTTCCCCAGGAGGGTGTGCAGTCCCGGGACAGGACCAAGGTGGACGGGGGGATGCTCGTCAAGGGACCAGGGCTCAGTAGACAAAGCCAAACCACCCTTGTCTGGTGCAGGCATCATTCCTGGTGCCAGACCTGTGCTCACCAGCACTTCTGCAAGTGTGATGCCAGGCTAAGCAGAGCTGCTGATGTCCTCCACGTGTCTGATCACCAAAGATCGACTTCCTCCCTCTGTCCTGATTGTTTTGGAGAGGAGGAGACGAGTCAGTGAGCATGAAGTTCAATGGTAGTTTAGTTCTATCCCCCTGTGGCCCACTCAGTGCTTGGCGACACCACTGACTAATTTTCCTTTTACTTTAGGAAAATGACTCTCACCTTATCACCCATATGCCCTGATACAAACTTCACCTCTCCCAGCCGGACACATGGAAAAGCTCTCAGTGGAAAATATGAGAACCTCTTTGACCATTCCGTGTAGGGAGTG
>NW_009935914.1:97337-105328 GCF_000696875.1 Nestor notabilis
GTGGTGTCACTCATCCAGAGGGTGACATGCGACGGCTGTGCAGAAGGGCAGATCAAAGCCAGAAAACAGCCTACTTACCCGCTTGGCCTGGTGGTTACCCAGACCCTGAGTGCAGCATTAACATGCTATTCTCAAAGCCACATATGTTTTTCTTTAGTTATTCATACTTGTGCTTTTCAACATGTCCTTCATGGAAAGGAGAACACATGCAATGAATTGAGGCAACAGTCTTGCTTTCCTTAGCCCATTTTGGTTAGCCCTAAGATTTCTGATGAGCAATACATGGAAGTCAGGAGATACTGAGAAACACAAATACACCCACGTGAAGCAGTATCTCTAATTGAGCAATTTGTAGCATAATAATGAAATAATGTAGTTTTATCATGAACTGTAACTGGTGAGGTGGTGAGCCCTTAAAAAAACATTTATTCTGCCAAGTGTTCAACAGATGTTTAGGAAAAATCTGAAACAGTCAAGGTCATTCGTGTGTGGGAATATACAAGGAATTTCCTTTTCCTGCAATGAATCAAAATCACCAAGTTTGAGAATGACATTTTCAATTCAAGTGGCTTCAATATGGACACCTACATTTAGCCTTAGATATCTAAGTGCCTAAATATGTCCTTCACCAGTTTTCTTTCATCCAGGGAGCCTAGTCTGAAGCAATCGATTAGGTCGCTAATACCTTCTTTACTTCCAGCTGTCACTATAACATACAATAATAATGACATACACTTAGTCCTGCCCTTTCACTGGAGCCCTTAACATTCCCATTTGCACAGCAGAGATAACAAAGGGCAGGATTAAGGTTAATTATATGACTACTTTCCTGACCTGTGACGTAGGGCTCCCTGGGCGCATTTTTGTGCTTTCTCAGTCCTTTCTGAAACTGCAACCTAGGAAGTATAGAAGGTAGGAAGGAGAACAAGGAGTAATTTATTCATAAATATATCTTCGAGGAGCTTCCAAACTGCAGCTTCCACTCTTCATTGTTCCAGGCATGTCCCACATTGGCTACTGTAATATCAGAGGAATGCTTACTCCTGCTACTGCTGCTAATCTGGGAGCAGTCACGTGTCTCTTCTATAATCTCTCTCTCTCCAAAAATTTGACTCTTAACCTTCCCTTGCTGCAGACATGATGTATATTGCCTTGACATGCTTCCAAGTAGCAAACAAGCAAAATCCTGACCTAAAAGCAAAGCAAAGGGATGGGGGGGATATTTCTGAGAATAAAATTATGTGGGCCTACAGGAAAGGGAGAAGAGAAATCTGCCTCAGTCATTTCTGCTTGTCCTCACCTAGGAACTACTTTTGAAAAAAATGGCAAAATATTACTCTGGGAAGAAGGAAAAAAAGAAAAGTTGTTCTGAGATGCAAATAATAAAAAGGGGGAGCCAGCAGAATGTATCATTATTTATTTATTTTCATTCATTTATGTGTCAGATGAAGCTGAAAGCTGCCAGATAGCTTCTTTTCGACAGCTTGGTGTTACTGTTGGGAACAGATCCATGTATGGAAGCAAAAGCAGAAAAGCATAGATAAGCTGAGATCCAGCTATGCAAACCATCTTTAGAGACACTTAAAGGACAAGCACCCCAGCTCCTTTCTTTCTGGTAAATTTAGAGACACTATCATATGAAGGCTTTTTTCGATTCTGCTTTACCCACAACTGCTGAGACTCGGCTGGGGTAAGTGAAAAGCAATTCAAGCATTTCTTGGGAACACCTAGGTATTCAGTTAGACTGACATCCTGAGAAAAGCCGTAAATCTCGGCTATGGGATGGCTCCAATAGCTGGATAGCGGTTAAACTCTCCAAGTAAGGAAAATGACATACAACAGCTTTGCCGCTGGAGGGACAGAAACTTTCCAAGTGCCTGAAACAGGTGAGAGAAAAATGTTGGAAAAGAAGCTTTTTATCACTCGTGGACTGGATTTACAGGCTGATTGATGTTTGAGCTTCAGAAGACAAGAGAGGGGCAGGAGGGCTCAGAGGTAGTTTCCAGCGTCTGAGCCTTTTGCTGTATCTATTTAGAAAATTTCATAAAAATAGTCGAGGGCTTCTTCTTCTCTGGTCTGTCCTACTTTCATTTTGAGAAACACGTCTTATTTGGGTTGAGCTGACTGGACATTAGGAAGAACTTATTGTAAACGACTGTTGTTTTTCTTGGCGCTTGAAGGCAGTTTCTCAATGTTCCTCTGTAGATTTGAGGTTGATTACATCCTGTGCAAGGATTTTTGGTACAGTTTTAACTGCCATTACAGTGTTGTGAAAGTCGATCCCAGCAAAAACAGCTATGTGCTATTGTGAATATTTCCAAAGCACTGAAGTAGTAGCTCAAACTAGCACTGAAGTGTGTTAGCTCTGTGAACTGGGCACTGTCAGAAAAGCAAAGAAAACCCTTGGCAGAGAGGCTTTCTCTGCGGAAGTGTTTTGTTTAAAAGAACACAAAAAAAGCTTTCTGTAACCTTGGCTTAAAAACTTGTTGGTTTTCAGTGGTATAGTTAAACGTGAGATTTTTCTTTAAATACTACAGAATGGCATTTGGGTAACAGTTCATGTGCTTTCAGGTGTTATAATACAGTATTCATACTCCCACTGCAAAGTGCTAGGTAAAGCTTTCTCATTTTTCAGGTGGTTAATAGACTGGAAAAAACATTAGCGCAGGTGAAGTGAAATTATACAGAAAGAACTGAAAATAATATCAGGAATATGACTGAAATTGTAGGAGATTTCCAGAAATTTGAAGGATGGTTGTAAAAGGAAATTACTAGACTACAAATGTCAAACATCTCCACTAATGAATGAAAATGCTTTCCCTTGTCCTTACATAAGAAGAACATATAATGGAAGTGTTTGCTTATAACTCCATAGTAAAGTCTGCAGCTGAGAGGGCCTATTCATACAGCTCTCATTTCCCCTTACGAAGCTAGCATTTCCATGGATATTCCCACCTTCCTCTTCTTAATACTCACTGAAATATGAATCTCCCTGTCTGATTTCCTCTCAAGTACTGTAAAGAAAATACTCAAAATTAAGATGCAGATGAAATTTGTCTGTGCCAGGCAAACTTTTCTTTTTTTGACCTTTAAAATACATATCATATGTCTATAGAAATACCATCACAGAAATTAATCTTTCAGTAATTGGGGTCAATAGATAGATTTTTAATTGCTATTGAGTCATTAGCAAATAAACCTTTTTGCTGTTATTGCTATGAGAGAACACGTCTGCATTTCACACTCATTCAGATTGCTTCTATTTTCTGTTGTGTATGGTTCTGTTTCATAGGTTGCTGTGAGCCTGGTGATGAATAAAAACTATTTCCAATTTTTCCCTTCCCCCCCCCCCCCCCCCCCCCCCGCCTTTGAGTCTATGTGCTTCCCCTTCCCCAGAGACAATGACTAGCTGATGTATGTGGTCCCTGAGCAAGGCATTACAGTTTTGCTAGGCACAACAGCATGTCAGGAAAAGAATGACAGGATGGAACTGGAAAAGCTGGGACCTATTTAATTTGATCTTCCCATCTGGCCCAGGGCCTCAGGCAGCATGGCCCAGTAGACAAAGTCCTGATGGCAGGAGTCATCACTTGGTTCCCAGCCCCAGGGCAGATCATCCTTTGTGCCCCCTCTTTCCATCCCTCTATCAGAAGCATTTTCAGGCAGGCTGTGTTAATCACCAATGTTTATTATTACTACTACTATTATTAGTAGTATTATCATCATCATCAGTGTACTAATTATTATTAATATTTACCATTGATTAATCATGAGCATTGCTAGAGTTTGTTTGTTCTCTTGTGCAAAGCTGATGGGATCTCGTTCAGACACCCTGGAATCTAATAGTCATATAAAGCTTTAATGATAGTATCACTAGATGTCTTTTATAAGTGACTAGGCATTATGAGCACTGCAGTCTCTGAGCACCCGCCACAAAGTCCTCCCACAAACCATTCTTTGCCAGAGTGCAGAGAGGAGAGGGGGAAGGGGGAGTTCTGCTCTTTCTCACAATCAGACAGAGTGAGGCCACTGAGCTGAGCCAGGGCAGTACAAAACCCAGCAGTCAAGTAACAAGGGCAAAGCTGAGCTCAGTGCTTATTCTCACTAGCCATGGACAAGAGGAAAGCTGCCCTTGCCCAGTGGCACTCGGAGCAAGCAAGAATATGTTGCGTGTCCCATGCAAGGAGCCAAAGGCACAAGGGACTTCTAGGAGCATTGGTGGTTTGTGTTCCTAAATCTTAGTCTTTCATTAAAAAAAACAAACAGCACACTTGGGTTTCAGATGCTGGGTCTGGAGAAGTCTTTGCACCAGGCAAGCACAACTGCTTCCTGAATTCAGACTTTCATGTAAGAAGGGAAAGCCATGTTTGTGGTGTATAGTGCGCCCAAGAGGAGAGCATCCTCGAAATAAATCTCACAGACGAGAGCTACACTGTGAAGTGGCTCAGTGAGGATTTCACAGACTGTTTCTGTCTTGAAGTAAGCCCAGTGTGTATTCTCCTCCTTCAGACAACTTCAATATCTTCATGGTGATTCTCGAAGGATGGAGTTTGGACACAATCTCTGTCTTTTCTCTAGCAAGCCAGAAGATTGGAGCAGATTCTGGGGACACATTGAGAGACTGATTCACTGCTCTGGCCAGATACATTTTATTGCCTATGTAATAGAGAAAGGAGCTTTATGTGATGGCTCTGCCTGTTCCCAACCTAGAAACCTGCAGAGCCATGTGCCAATTCAAATCTGGTTTGCCCAAGGAATTGAAGCTCAAAGAATATGATGTTCCAAAAAGATATCTAAAAATGGGCAGTTGTCTTCTTTGCTTTTCTTGCTCCCAAAACATCATCTTCCTTTTCTTGTGTCTCCTCCTTCAGGATAAGGAACAATGATCTGTCTGGAGAGGGTTTTGCCAGAGGACTCACAAAGACAAGCAGTTTTCTAGAAAGAACGGCATTTTAGGAAAAGTTTGTGTTTGCAGGCTGCAAGCACCACATGTAAATACTGAAGCATGCAGCTTGGTGCTCGCTGCTTGCAATCTCATGCTGAGATATGTCCAGTATCTTCTATGCTTCTTGTATCTTCATAATCTTTTAGAGTAAGACTAGAATGGGAAGTGAACATAGCCTGCGTTTTAGGGAAACAGTGCTGTCATTTTTGTTTCACTCTATTAAACTCTGGGTGATCCAGGCTCACAAACCTCTTCTTCTTTATAAAAATTTTGTTTGTAATAACTGACTGCACAGCATGGAGAGATGAGTAAATAACCTTCAGTGGCCTCAGCTGGTCTAAATCCAGCTGTCACTTTTGGTCAGTTACAGACATGAACCACTCCTAAATTTCCATCATCTGATGGGATGGCCAGAGATGATCTGGATAGGCTGGAAGACTGGGGTAGCAAGAACCTTACGAAGTTCAACAAGGACAAATGTCAGGTCTTGCACCTGGCTAAGCACAATCCAGGAGTGCAGCCCAGGCTGGGATCTGCCCATCTGGGAAGCAGCTCTGTGGAAAGGGACCTGGGAGTCCTGGGGGACTGGGAGTGAACAGCGTGTGGCTGCAGCAAAGAAAGCCAAGAGGATGCTGTGCTGCATCAACAGGGCATGACCAGCAGAGATGAAGATGTCATTATCCCATTCTACTCAGTTCTTGGAATACTGTGTTCAGTTTTGGTCCCTGCTATGCAAAAAAGATGCAGACAGGCTGGAAAGGGTCCATAGAAGGGCCACAGGGATGATCAAAGGACTGGAAGCTGGCCATATGAGAAAAGGCTGAGAAAACTGGACTCGTTCAGCCTGGAGAAAAGAAGGCTCATGGACACAAGTTACTCCTGGGGATTTTCGAACTGGACACAAGAGAAAAATTATTCACAATAAGAACAGCAGCCATTGGAATAATCTCCCCAGAGAAGTGGTAGTTTCCCCAACACTGGACACTGTTAAGATTCAGCTGAACAGGGTGCTGGGCTATCTAGTCCAGGTCTTGTTTTGCCTAGAAAGATTGGACCAGATGGTCCTTGAGGTCCCTTCTAAACTGGCATTCCATGATTTTATGATTCTATGATAGAAGTTGCTTTTAATGCCAAGCTGGAGTCTATCTTTGTCAACATACCTTTGGATGATACTAAGTTTTCAGCTATTCATCACACCGAACAATGGTATTGCTGAATTGTACTGACATGGTAGGAATCCTGGTACTGGGGTTTGTAGAGAAGGCATTCAGCAAATGAAGAAAGCCTCTTTACAAATGCAGGGGAAAAAAATAATCTGAATTTAAAGTGTCAGGCCCTTGAGCTAAAAAGCTCTGGTTTAGAGGTTTCCCTGGATATTCACCCTAAGCAGTCAGCAAGATGTGCCAGCTCGGCATGGCTGCAGAGATCTTCCATTGTTCCAGGGTGCTTCAGACGGACTCCAGCCATGAGCCTCACTCTTCAGATCTACCATCTGCTGATCTGTGCTGCTATGGGAAAAGGCAACAACATGACAGCTTTAAGCAGTGGTGGTGTTTTCTGTCGATTTAGAGGTAAATCAGGAAATTTATGAGTTGACACTCATTTTGGAGTTGGTCCTTTAAGAAACTCAGCATTATTCCAGCAACACTTGGGGGAAAAACGTAGCAACAGTACAGTAAATCTGGAGGTCTTCAAAACTCTGTTTATTCTTATCTAGGGTTCCAACCGTCACTGTGATCTAATCATAAATGTATTCTTATTGCATGGGGTCACTGGACGGCAAAGCTGAAGTTGTTTAGTTTTCCACACTTCAACATATTTGGATTTCTTTTATATTTAATGCTGAACTTCCTCCTGAGTTTGAGATGTTTGTTTTTAGGATCTTTCCAAAATCCTTGGAATGCTGAACTCTAACATTGCTAACATAAAATGCAGGTTTGGTTTGTGATGTGTCTAGCTGAGCCTTTTCCAGAGGCAGAGAGAAGAGGAGAGGAGAGGAGAGGAGAGGAGAGGAGAGGAGAGGAGAGGAGAGGAGAGGAGGGAAGGGCAGGGAAGGGGAGGGGAGGGAAGGGGCGGGGAGAAGAGAAGAGAAGAGAAGAGAAGAGAAGAGAAGAGAAGAGAAGAGAAGAGAAGAGAAGAGAAGAGAAGAGAAGAGAAGAGAAGAGAAGAGAAGAGAAGAGAAGAGAAGAGAAGAGAAGAGAAGAGAAGAGAAGAGAAGAGAAGAGAAGAGAAGAGAAGAGAAGAGAAGAGAAGAGAAGAGAAGAGAAGAGAAGAGAAGAGAAGAGAAGAGAAGAGAAGAGAAGAGAAGAGAAGAGAAGAGAAGAGAAGAGAAGAGAAGAGAAGAGAAGGCATGCATTTCACTCTGGAGAACTCTGCATCAGTTTACTTAGGCAGAAAGGTGTACATAGGTAGAAGAAAGATAACACAGAACTGAGATTCTGGAAGATGCCAGGAGTTGGGTAAAGGTACAGTGGGAAGACATATGCCCCAGAGTAGTTCGAGTTCCACTTGGCTTAACAATGACTAATGACTTGTCTGTGAATACCCAAAGAGGACAAACACTAGGGAATTTCCTCTGCCAAGGAGTGATGTTTGGGTATAGATTTTCCCTAACAGGATGGAAGATTCGGTGCTTGGGTTGTTTTGCTCCCTGTGGGAATTATACTATATTGAGCAGTGTACAAAGCCTTTTTCTATCCTCAGTATCTTGTGCTTTCAAGCCCCTCATTCTGTCCAGGATGAGTCTGACCATAAGTTTTGTCCCTGGGATGTTTGCCATGTTAACCCACAGACCATGGTGTATCCTGAAGGTTGCAAGACTAACCCCACATGGCACAACCACACACCATTTTCTGCTCTTCCAGAAAATTGTCCTTCCTTTCATCAGAACATCATATTGGCTTTTCTTTCCCTCTCATATAAGCAAAACCAGGAAACTAGAGGAAAATGTGAAAACAGAAAAATATGGGAAGTGCAGGAATGTGGCCTGCAAAGCTATTGTTGCCTTTCTATGTGCAGAGCCGTCCCCCTTCCCCCCCGCACCACC